>NC_134846.1:7530000-7835249 GCF_965363235.1 Mytilus galloprovincialis
ACTTTCCAAACTAAACATGAAACTTCTCCGGTAACATAATAATATAGACCCCATACCAAAGCAAACAAACAAACAAATAAACAAATACCCCCCCCCCCTTTTTTCCAAATCAATCAATAAAAAAAAATCAATTATCCATTCATCAGAGGGGAAAGACTGCCTAACAATTGTTTTCAAAACAATTGCTTTATATTTAGTTTTGATTTTGTTGAACGTAATCTGTACGATTTTTATGTTTGAAGTTAGATTGAAAACAAACCAGACATATATAAAATATATATATTGCTATTGATTAGTGTTGCAATGTGCATTGTGTTTAAATGTAATATCAGTATTTAGTTCTATCACTGGGGTAAATGTGATCTCCGTAACTGCAGTTACGTATATCAAAAGATGGCGGACGAAGTTTCTGGTCAATATTTCTTTTGTCAATTCTGTAATAATTCAGTATTACTCTTCGGTATTTCGTGTCTTATTTAAAGTATTACTAAGTTTGAAACTGAAATACAAAGCATCTTTTCATACTTCAACCGCTAAATGGAGAAATCATCATTTCAAAAAATCGAGAAGATATGGGTAACTGTGTAGACTGGTGTCCGTAACTGTAATTAATGTTTGGAGAAGGACATCCGTAACTGTTGAGTTACATTGTTTCTGCTTCATTCATTATACTCGCTTTAATAGTAAGGATCGTCATTTTTTTCCGAAATAAAACACATAAATTCCGTCAAGTACCCTCCCACGTTCACTTTGTTTGTGTAAACTATTTTTATTTGTATCCGCCTGTTGAGTTAAACCTTTTCAACCTTTTTTTAGTCTGCTCTTATGTTGTACTGTAACACCACTGTCCCAGGTTAGGGGGAGTTGAACGCCATCTTACATGTTTAACATCGTTACATTCTGTATTTGCCTATGCCTGACCCATGTCACGGGAGCCTGCAGTTCAGTGATGGTCCTGAGTTGATGTGTTACATATTTGCTATTTGGTCTTTTTTTTACACAAATAAAGCCAAAAGTTGACTTGTTTGAATTGTGTTACATTTGTCCTTTCGGGGTCTTTAATAGCAGACTATGCGATAATGGCATTGCTCACTGTTAAAAGTCGAATGACGAATGGTGACCTAATAAATGTTAATTTCTATGTTATTTGGTTTCATGTAGAGAGTTATCTCATTGACACTCGTACCACATCTTCCTCTTATTATATATATGTTCAGGACGAGAAGCATGCCACATGCCATCTATTGACCACCGTCAAAAAGTTGTTACAAGGGTTATCAAAAGAGGGACGAAAGATACCAAAGGGACAGTCAAATCCAAAACAAACTGACAACGCCATGGCTAAAAATGAAAAAGACAAACTGAAAAACAATAATACATATGACACAACATAAAAAACTAAAGAATAAACAACACGAACCCCACCAAAAACTAGGGGTGATCTCATGTGCTCCGGAAGGGTAAGCAGATCCTGCGCCACATGTGGCACCCGTCGTGTTGCTTATGTGATTACAAATCCGGTAAATAGTCTAATTCGATAGGTCACATTCATGAAAGGGAAGGGGATTGTATTTACGACGTAAGGAACATATCCAATATCATTTGTGAAACGGTTATTCCATAACGGTCAACAAACTCGTGATGGCGTCCGTAAAATTTACGAAGGGATGATTTAAACTTCACCATTTGGACCTCTTGGTTTATCGGCTTCCTTGTGAGCAGTAACCCTCTATCAAGAAAATCATGATAGGAAATGCGAGCACGGGAATATCGTATCAATTGGGAGATATATACCCCGTATGCAGGTGCTGCTGGAATGTTGCTACTTAGAAATGGAAAGTTCACAATTGGAAAGCTGAAATCATCTCTTTTGTCGTAAAGTTTTGTTTTCAACCGACCCTCATTGTCAATTTCTAGATGTAAGTCAAGATATGAAGCCGACTTAACTGTATCTGTAGTATCCTTTATCTCCAATTCGATGGGATAGATGCGTTCCACATAGTCACCAAATTTTGAATTGTTTAGTGAAAGAACTTCATCTATATAGCGGAAAGTAGAGTTAAAGAATATTGCTAACTTCTTATCTTTCTTCCTAAGAAAGTTCCTGCATGAAGTCAGCCTCATAATAATAAAGAAACAAGTCGGCAAGTAGAGGGGCACAATTTGTTCCCATTGGGATGCCGACAGTCTGTTGAAAAACACGTCCTCCGAACGTTACAAATATGTTGTCAGTCAAGAAATCAAGCATCTTGATAATATCGGTTTCAGAGAATTTTTTTGTTTGAATCAGAGTGATTCTTTACAAAGTATGATTTATCCCTCCCTAAGACAAGATACTTGTATATATCTACGTTGGCCATTCTTTTTTATGAAGCAAAGTAATACCAACTCTTTCAATTTGTCTTTTAGTTTGGAATGTGGAATACTTGTGTAAAGAGTAGAAAAGTCAAATGTTTTAATACTGTTACAAGATGAAAGAGAGTTAGATTGCATGTACTCTAAAAGATCTTTGGAATTTTAAAGTATCCACATCTGATTGACGCCACCTCTAGAATAGGCAGTTTCACAATAACTTTGAAGCCCGTCTTTGATTGCTGATAAAATAGATGTTAATAATTTAGAAAGAGGTTTCGTGGAGCACTTGGAAGACCCAGCAATATACCGTTGTTTGTAAGGACACTTATGTAGTTTAGGTATCCAATACAGTGATGGAAGATCCAGTTCTTCATCTTTGGTTGAAATACCAAAGGAACAAAGAACAGACCTATGATTATCCAGTTTTTCCTCTTTGGTAAGTGTCGTGAGGGTATATGTTGAGTTTCCAAGTGAATTGTCTATACCTAAATCGTTTATCAAGCAATTAATGTAGTGACTTTTACAGACAAAAACGATGTTATTTGGGGCTTTGTCTGCGGGGACAACAACATATTTATCATGGAGGTCAAAATTCACACGAAACGAAGCTACTTTCATATTGAGACCATGTCCTGTAAATTGTTTATTTTATACTTTTGATAGCTTGGAAAAATGTTTTACATTGTTATAAATAGAATATAAGAATTTGAGTCAAATTGACGACCATAATTTTGCAGCTAGCGCCCCTTTAAATTGAAGTTTCGCAAGAGAATATTGAAAATGTCAACATTGTAGAAAAATTCTAGAAAATCACTAGAAATGAATGGATAAATTAATAGAATTGTTCGCATCAATCCTACATTAATATAATGTTTCGGCGGCATTTTTATAGATTCTAAAATGGGTTTTAGATATAGGCCCGCCATCATCAGGGATTGTCCTATATTTCCTAATTTCGAATGTTAGTTGATGTTAGCAGATGTGCTAAATTTTTGTGCCTTTTATATGCTTTAATAGGTTTTTCTGTGAATATCTTATTGCAAATCACATCTTTTTGTAATACATGCCAATGTTTGATGATATATTTTCCCAGTTTTTTTTATGCATGGGTTGTATTTTGTAGATAAAACTAAAGGAATTTCTTTTTTTTGTTTTTTAGAAATTTTTCCACCTGGTCGACCAATAATCTCTCAGATCGGCACGATTACAGAATATATAAGCCGGTATGTCGATTATTTTCTTGTGCCTATCGTGCAAAAACAGCAAACATACATAAAAGACACATCAGATTTTATACACAAATTGGAAACAATTAAACCACATGTTGATTGTCTGCTATGCAGTTTTGATATAAGCCAAATGTTTACAAATTGTCCAATTGATGAAATATTATCTGCAGTGAGAATTGACTATGATGATTTTGACAAATCACAATACAAAATAAAATGCCCACCCACAGAGGATCTTCTACACCTGCTTAGATCTGTCCTCGTAAACAATATCTTTGAATTTAATGGACTTCTATATCAACAATGTCTTGGTGCAGCTATCGGGGCGTGCTGTTCCCCAGAATGTTGTTGCACTTTAATGTACAATATTATGAAAGAAATTCTTTCTAAATTCCGTAATAGAAATAACATATTCTATTATGTGAGATACATGGATGATGGCTTTATAATATACAATGCCAACAAACAAGAATTGATTGATTTTTTTGAGTTAGCTAATAGCCACCATAAGTTCCTTAAATTCACATATGACATTTTAAATGCTGAAACTACATTTCTAGATGTTCATTTATTTAAAGGGAGAAGATTTCTCAATGAAAACATATTGGATTTGAAAACGCACTTTCAACCCACCAATTCATTTTTATACCTTCATCGGAACAGTTGTCACATTAGACATGTGTTTTCCGGTTTTATCAAGGGTGAGGTTATTTGATACATCAGAAACAAAAATAATATAGATGATTTAGAACAAATTTTTTCACAGTTCAAATTGAACTTGATTAAGAGGGAATACAAGGAAAAAGAAATAGATAATTGTGTAAATGAGGCAAGAACAAGGGATAGAAAATTGAGAAAAATTTCTAAAAAACAAAAAAAGGAAATTCCTTTAGTTTTATCTACAACATACAACCCATGCAAAAAAAGAACTGGGAAAATATATCATCAAACATTGGCATGTATTACAAAAAGATGTGATTTGCAATTAGATATTCACAGAAAAACCTATTAAAGCATATAAAAGGCACAAAAATTTAGCACATCTGCTAACATCAACTAAAATTCGAAATTAGGAAATATAGGACAATCCCTGATGATGGCGGGCCTATATCTAAAACCCATTTTAGAATCTATAAAAATGCCGCCGAAACATTATATTAATGTAGGATTGATGCGAATAATTCTATTAATTTATCCATTCATTTCTAGTGATTTTCTAGAATATATTAAAATATCATCAGGAATGAAATATTTTTAATCCTTAGATAGGTTAAGTAAGTCTGACATGAGTTAAATAAGGATGTTGGAATATGTAGATGTTGGGTTCCATTTTTATTTTCACTCTGTGTTTTTGTAAGATGTATTTCTATTTGTATTCATCTGATGAATTAAGCCTTTTTCAACTGATTGTTTGAACTAGGTCTTTTTATTTTCAATTATTTTAGCCACGAGGACCAAGGAAGAGAGATTACTTGTCCAAATACGTATTTAGTGCAGCAAAAATAATGATAAGTTATAAAACATGTCACTGTCTATTAACCTTGTAAGTCTCTTTTTTTTACTGACATACATATATGAATTCAAATTTGTACTTGTGCGCTTCGTGATCAGTAGGCAGAACAGATGTTGAAACTGGTTTTATAACACATAGGATCATAATTATTGCAAGTAAAATAGAGAATTGAAATGGGGAATGTGTCAAAGAGACAACAACCCGACAAAAGAGCAGCCGAAGGCCACCAATGGGTCTTCATCACAGCAAGAAAATCCAGCATGCGGAGGCGGGCTTAAGTTGGTCCCTACAAAGTGTACTAATTCAGTGAAAATAGACTTAGTTTGCTTTTTATATACTTAATTTTGCTTTCTTTTATTTTGTTGCCTCAAAAGAAAACATGTTTTGTTCAAATCAAAGTAAATTGCATTCATAAGTTTTAACATTTAATGTTATTCTTCAATAATACCTGGTACAGACAATTATTAATGATATTTACTCTCAAAATGGTTTAACCATCTAACCTAATGTGTATAATATGTAGGTATGTGTTATCCGTTTTCCAATTTTAATTCCATACAGAGTGCATATGCATAAAAATGAACTAAGCTCAATACGGAGAACTTTAATGTAAAAGTAAAACAGAGTGCTTAAACTAATGATTGTTGTAATGGCCATGCTTTTGATCTTTCAGCACCTTTTTTTTACCAAACTGCACGCAGATACTGACAAAAAGGGTATCCAAACTCATGAATCAACAATTGTAGACACTATGGCCGAATACACAAACGACCAAAAGACAACTATTCATCATAGTTCAAATAAAATGGTGGCAAGCAATAACAATCAACAATACCGCCTTCAACAATGGATAAACCCCACTACGTATAGTCAGTTTTAAAAGACCCGACATCAAAAATGAGAAACATTTCGTACGAGAAAACTAACTGCCCACTTTGTAAAACAAAATTCACGAAAAACAGAATATGAACCAACGACAACCTCTGAACCACATGCACATACATAAACAGTACTAAATATTGCGGGGTTAAATATGTTTGTTATCGATTAACCATTCCTAACCTCGGACAGTGATGTAACAGTGCAATGTTAGAACAAACTGTACAGAAAAGTTGCTATGGGCGTAACTAAAAAAATCGATACGTGGCAAAATAAATAATAATGAAAAAAATAACTAATAAAAACCAAACAAACAATTCACATACAAACACCAGAAATGAGACTACACCCAGTTACTCAAAGACTGAAACTACTTCAAACTCAAATACAACTATTTGTTATATATAGATCCTTTTTGTCTCGACTTAAATATCAATCAGTACACATTCAACAGATTTAGTAATGCACGTCATAAATAGTATGATAAATGCACGCGACATTGGGCGCAAATTGTAATGATAACAGTATTTAGTGTGTTTATTAGATAAGTAGAGTTGTACAAAGTATTAACAACGAATTTCAATGGATGTCGTGTAATATGAATAAAGATGAAATCAATAAAATAGATATGAAAAGATATGGTACATGTTACTGTATGACTACTAGTGCCAATTGGGACAACTCTCCGTAAAAGTACATAATAAAGCCACCTAAATATGCTAACCTAACTCAATAGAAGCAGTCATTTGTAAGAAAAAAAGTAAAATCACAAAAATACTGAACTTAGAGGAAAATCAATTCGGAAAGTCCATAATCACATGGCAAATAAAATAACAAAACGTTTCAAAAACGAATGGACAAGAACTGTCGTATTCCTGACTTGGTACAGGCATTAATTTATGTGGTAATCCTCATGAGCATTTAATTCGGTTTATGGTATAATGATGAAAATGTTAACATAATGATAAACAAATCCCTCATAGATGTTTAGTATTGGTCTACGATCATACATGATTTCTTGGTACTAAAACTATCTAAGTAATATTCTGTCAGTTAACCAATTAACTGTAAATTGTATATAACTCTCAAGATAGTTTTATTATGACTTTCCAGTAAATGAATTTTATAATGTAGTAGCATGCATATAAATAATACAGTGAAATTCGACATGCTTGAGGAAGACCAGTAGTTAGTTTCGACTATAGGAAATCCAAAGTCACATAGAAGATTAAAATATCACCAGAAACAATGAATCCAATTGAGTTGTTTGACGTTTTTACCTTATTTTATGACTTGTCTGATGTCAGACCGTTTTTGACAGTCTTTATCCATGTAACGTTTTGCATCTAAATGAAATGCTAGCTAACTGCAAATTACATTCTCTAAGGAACAGTTATGTCGTGAATTTTAGTTACATATTCAAAATTGTACAATTCAAATATTTTCTATATATGATGAATTTGTATTTTTTTTTCTTTTGAAAAATCCACCGAATTAAACGATTTCTTTCTCGAAGATCGACAGCAATATGAATATGTATTTGTCTACGTGTGTCGAAAGACTTAATTCATTTGTAATTAGGATGATGTTGAGAGGTAGCTTAATGTGTTTCTAGAAGAGAGACAGAGACACCAAAGGATATTAAAACCATGAAAGATAAAAAAAAAAAAAAAATATGTTGTTCCCTCAAGATACTTTGTTGTTCCCGCAAGTAAAACAAAATCATGAACAAAAACATACAGGCTTTCATTATTATTCATTAGGGATGTAAAAATACAGGAAAACAACTCCATAACGTATTCGAATTATGGACGCTTAGTTTCTAAACGAATATCTAGGCCTACAAGATATTTTGTATTGCAAACTATCTCTGGCAACGTTTAATATCTGTTTAATATCAGTTTTAAATAACGAGAAACCCGTTTTCACAATGTCATGAAGCATAATTTTTTGAATGATTCTGATCAGTTTTTTACGGGTCGTTCCCTGGAGTGCTATTTCTGTCTATTTGTCAATTTTACATTATTGACGTCACATAAGCGACACACGACGAGTGCCACTTGTGCAGGATCTGCTTACCCTTCCGGACCACCCGAGATCACCCCTAGTTTTTTGTGGGGTTCGTGTTGATTATTCTTTAGTTTTCTATGCTGTGTCATATCTGCTGTTATTTGTTTGTCTTTTTCATTTTTAGCCATGGCGTTGTCAGTTTGTTTTAGATTTATGATTTTGACTGCCCCTTTGGTATCTTTTGTCCCTCTTTTATCTTATATCCATCAATTTTAACATACATTGATTTTAAAGGTGTTTGCTTCACATGTTAAACAAGAAAACAAAATAGTTTCGATATTCAATTGTGTCCAAAGAATGTGCGATATCTGTAAATGATTGAAACACATTTACAACACGAACCGATTTGCATTTATACCGACTAGATAGATAGAACTTTATTCTCTAAAAACTAAATACAAGTTTACAGAGAACCATACAATATAAATACAAATACATTAAATCAGGTAAACAAATGCCGTACGATATTGTAAAATGAAGGACACAATTATGATAGATAAACACATTAACCATGCTGCAACTATTGAAACCCTTTAAACCCTCAGCAGATAAAGACTTATGTTATTTCCTTTTTTCCAACGTGTCAAAATAAAATGTGCATTATTTCTATCGTCATAAAATAAAATTTTCCAAATATACAAATGTAAAAAGAGGCTAAATATACCAATTCGAACTTATAAGTCGAAAATAAACCGACAACGATATGGATATAAATAAATTTGGTGTATTTACTGTCTTCTGATTGGTTAAAATTATTAGTTTTATTTTCAATGTTTTCAATTTTGATGGCGACACGCCAACTCTGACGTTGTGTATTCATACGCCAACATGTGTGTACGTTGTTATTGTTAATATAAATAATATAAAATGTTCCTTGAGCCATATTTTTGATAGAAATGTATTTATAATGAATGGCAATAATTTATTTTGATTTTATTGAACCATAAAACTAATTTTTGACTCTTCACATTTTACATAAAATACTTTAGAATTGTTTGGGTTTTTTTTCGAGTTTCCTTCACGTGGAGTATGTACATTATATCATGTTATATTTGCATTTTTAATCAGTTAAAAAAATTATAGCAGGGTAAATAAATGTTGATAAATAATATATAATAAAAATTTATGTAAGCTGCTAAAATGTTACATTTTATTAGGATAAAAATGATAATAACGACAATGTGAACAGTTAGCTTGTGCGCATGTGTCCAAAATTTGTCATGCTAAGTAAGGGAATGTGTAAGTATCATTCCCCTCCAACGTTTTGTATTTTTTTCATTCTGGAATAGAGAGTTTTTGTTTTTCATCTTTCAATTAATTGAGTTTGTGTTATTGATTTTGGCTTTAATGTTAAAGATTTATTTTCTAATTTGACTATACTAAAGCAAAGAATTTGTGCCCCTGATTTTCAATTAAAAAATAAAAACAATCCTACTCTTATTTCGTTTTTTGTAACTATCTAAAGCCAGAAGACACAGATATATTACATTATGCTTTTCTTGTCCAGAGCAGATCCCAATAAAAGCAATGAAAGCAAAACGTGTATGAAGATTTCTGAAAAAAACTACTCAATGGAAAGTTTAGTACTTTTGTCTCTAAATTCATTATTGTCGCATGTTTAAAACACCACAATTACAATGTGCTGTTGTGTTCAAGAACACAAAAAGCGTAATGCAGAAAATTGTAAAAACTCCGAGGAAAATTCAAAAAGGAAAGTCCCTAATCAAATGGCAAAATCAAAAGCTCAAACACATCAAACGAATGGATAACAACTGTCATACTCCTGACTTGTTACGGGCATTTTCTTATGTAGAAACACGCATAGGTGTGTTAGTAGCAGCAAGTTATTATATCCGAATGAACGTCAAGTGATTAATCAAATGCATATTTATAACATGTTATTACGATATGAATTAAATCATAATTATTACTTTGACTACACGTTAACATGTTGCATGAGCTTGATTTTTGAACGAATTAACACTCTATACATTACGTGGACATCAGATTCTACCAAGACAAAGTATAGATGTCATGAGCTAGCAGAGCAGAGAATCAACGAATGACTATTTTCAAGTTATTGGTTCTTACCGATCAAACTCGACACACATATGCAACCAGTGGACTATTAAGGAGGATTTATCTGCTGAAATTTTGGTGTTGCACAATACATGTAGCATATAATTTACTTGATCTATGTAATTAGAATAAAATGGTTGATAACAATAAGTGATAAGATCAATAATATAAGAAGTAATTTAACCTTAAACAAACATATAGGCACCGGCGTCTGATTTACGTCATTTTACTTTGATAGATAGTTGTTTCATTTGAAACCATTGTAAAACCGAATCGTATTACTTTTATGTAAACACAGTAAAATAATGTCAACAATATCATATACTGGTCACTTTCGGTTTTGAAATAGATATAACGATGATAATAGGTTTATTTTTTTGGATTAAAACGATGTAAAATAATGTTATTGAATAACTGTAGCATAAGTCATCAATGTTATTCATCTACTGGAATTATCCCAAAATGACAACTCTTACATTTGTTTCGTGTAAAAACCTCGTAGATGAAAACAACATTCTCAGTGAGCTACACTCAGTAATAACTTTTTTGTCGGAAAAACACCTTTATTTATTGTGCTGTTGATGTTAACTTTGGATTTAGAATTATACCTTTTCGCCAAATGTGTAACACATGAGCTGAACCACAGAAGCACATTTGTGTACACCCAGTTTGTGGTTGGATTCGTGCGGCTCAATATTTATCATTCGTTTTGTTGACTGTTGTTTATCTTTTAATCGTTTCGATTTGCCATTTACCTATCAGTTTTTTTCGGTTAATGAATACCCATTTGGTATTTTCCGCTGTAATTCACTATCTGAAGACAAAACTAAATCACTTAGTTCAATGTATTTACAAAAAGAAAATTGATATATACAGCAGGCATTTCTTTAGATCTTTTAGGTTTTCAGCGACAATCAATGGTTTAACATGACACTATGATTGTAATTAAGTAGTATTCATCGTGTAACTTTAGTTTGGAAGCCATTATGTTATATTGGCTTCTCTACTTCCTTATGTGAAGAGCGGTCATTGACTGACGATAAACCACTGTGTGACATCCAGTTTAAAGACGAAGATATAGTTCAGATCTACATATGTTTTGACATTTGTAGAAATCTTCAAGTTAAAGTAAAATCAGAATCATTTTAAATGTTAACGTTAAATGGACATGCAATATGTAAATTGAGTTAGGTCAAATTGCTAAATGGTTTTGGAGAGTTGTCTAATTGTCATGCATGCCACATCTTACTTATATTGATGATTTTTCTATATTTGAAAACGTGAACTATTGCTACAGTTAGTATCGTTGGCTCAATGTTAACCTATTGCGTAAGGTTAATTAAATGTCCTGTATTATCACAGGAGTTTAAGAAATACACAATATATTGTGTTGTCAAAAGTTGATTTATATACTGTATAACATGTATAAGTAAATGTATCTTTTCCGTTTATTTAATTTTCAAAAGTGTGCCAAAAGATACCATACAGATTTTCAAACTCATTAGTCGAAAATAAACTGACAACGCCATGGCTAACACAGAAAAAAGACCAACAGACGACAAAAGACGGAGCACCACGAAACCCACCAAATACTGGTGCTAATCGGAGATGCTCCGGAAGAGAGTAAGCAGACCCGTGTTTAATAGTGACCGAAACATAATTTCATTCGTTGGACCATAAAAATAAAAAAGATTCAAAGCGTTGATACAAAAAACAGGGGAATAAGTCAATGTACAACCGAGAAGGTCGAGAACATAAGGAAAGTTTACTGTCATATGGAAATTAAGTCGCCAATCATTATAACAAGAATAGACGAAAGAAATTAAATAATCAAGCTGGGTTAGCATTGCCTATTTTCCTTCTTGCATCTATGGTGTTGCCAATAAAAAAATCGGTCATCTTTTGCAAATTTCTAAATAAAGTGAAGGATAGTTATTGCTGTGGGTATTAAATTTATTAAAATCAATTATTTGGGTAAACGCCAGCAGTATAGACAGAGAATTATTGATTATTTATCTTGAAAAATATCATCAAGGTAACGGAAAGTGTAGTTTAATTTATCAATTGATTTTGCTATTTGAATATGGACTTTCTCGGAGATCTGTATTTTTGTGATTTTACTTTTTACTGAGGTTGGCCATACACTGTAATTCATAACAGTAAAGGAACAGCTTTGCAATGAATGGATACAATTGGTGCCCATATGAATACCTGCAATATGTCGATAAACTGTCCGAAAAGTATATAAATGGTGTCAAGGAGAACATCTAGTGCTTTAATTATCCAATTATACACCTAGCATATGTACATTTGACAGTAGACAAATTGCTTTATATGGAATGGAGGAAATACATTTGCAACCAGATTTATCAAACGACTATTTCAATTTGATAAGAACATTTTTGATTGATACGATTGTGTCGGCGAGTAGAATAAAGCGTTGAAAAGTCAAAACTGTCAGCCGAATAGCTTGATATTTGCGTCAATAATATTTTTGTGATGCATTACTGTTTTTAAAAAAATATATATTAACAATTTAGAGATCTGTTTTGACAGGGATTTTGTGGTTTTTTGTTGGTGGATACTTCACATGCATGTCACTTGTTATGTTGTAACTATGGTTGTCTTTGGTGGTTTCTAAATTGAAAGACATGGTGTTGTTTTGCCTTCTCTCGTTTGCTCTCCTACGGTTCTTGTAGGTTGAATGATATCTGGACATCTGGGGACTACATGTCGTTTTTATGGACTGGCTTGGCAGCGAGAGTGGGACTCGCGCCTTCTTACTCTTTTTAATGAAAAAAACAAGACAACTCAATTTACTGGTAGGAACAAGGATTGTAATGTTTATTATTTCTTTTCTTTTTGATGATAAAATATCACAGTGGATATATCATACAGATTAATAATAGATAATATTATCAATTAACAATAACACATGCATTTCTATTTCAAATATTGATTGAATTAACATATGAATTACGTCAATCTTATATGTCAAACATGGAGTGAAAAACCTCATGAAAAGCATTTACTAAAATTAATGTATGTTTATTTTATTGAATTATTTCCACTGAATTATTAGCAATTAGTTTCTTTCTTTAAATAGCTTTAAGTAACAGTATATAACTCATCTTTTTAATGAAAATAAATAAGACAACTCAATTTGCTGGTAGGAACAAGGATTGTAATGTACGGGTAGTAGACTTATATTTGCTTTTATAGTCACTATTCATTAACCGACATTCTTGTTCCCGAGATTGAGCTTCTTTTGCAAACGATGGAATTTTTTGCCAAAACATTTATCGCTTCATTATATGCAAAATGTATTTATTTGTTTTTGAAAAGCGTTAGGATTATTATTTCTTAAATTAATTAAAATCATATTTTTGGAAGAATTTTAATTTCTGATCTTAAAAATAAAAGATAATTAAAGATTTGTAAATTTTAACTAGTATCTTGTATACGCCAATCTTTGTATCTCAATTTTTTGATTGGTTAGCAATAACATTCTCGTGTGTCTTTAATGTTTTACTGAATATTCATGATTCTGAGAATATGTTTATAACCTTGAATGTAATATCAATTCGACATACATCTGTTTCCGACGATCAAATAACCTTCTAAACGTGTGCCAAATAACTAATGAGGTCCTTGACTTGTATTATTTTTGCTTACCATGCATCTAAAATAATGCTTGTTATTCGCTATTTTCTTTATGTGTTTTCTTCTTATTTTATTTTCCTATATCAACGAATTATTTGACATTTATGGTAGCACAATATAAAGATTTTTTCACTCCCAATCAGACAACTTTAAACTGATGTAATTCAATTCATCCTTCTTTATATTTTATAAATGATGTACCAAAAGAAAGAAGAAAGATTAATCTTTCAAATTGTAATAATTTCATTATGACATAATTATTACACAATAAATTGTTATGTAATTAGTTGCCATATTGTGATGTCCACACTTGAATGAATTTAGCGTCTTTGTTCTTCATAGCATTCCAAAATATTTTATAGATTGTTGTACAACACAGCTTGACCTCCAAAACTGTGTCTCAGATTTCCAAAAACATTAATAGAACAAATTTTATACCTAATTGAATTTAGTGATCTGTTATGAATTGATGTTGCAAACTTCATTGAAGATTTATGAGAGAATGAAATACAATAGGAAAAATATGAGACATAGTTTAGAGGTCAAACTGTGTTGTGCAAGAATCTATAAAAAAAATTTGGGATGCTATGAATAACAAAGAAGCTAAATTCATTCAAGTATTGACATCACAATATAGCAACTAATTACATAACAATTAATTATGTAATAATTATGTCATAATGAAACTATCACAATTTGAAAGATTAATCATTCTTCAGCTCGTGAGAATTTGATACAGATTTATTCCAACTATTGTTATTTAATGCTTATGATGATATCAAACTTGTCTAAGGATATAATATAGAAATTAGAACTCCCGGTTAAAAGTTAGCCAGTATATCCAGTTCTAGCTTTTTATAAAACTTATAAATTATATTATAATAATTACTTAATACAATTAAATGAAAACAAGTAGTTATGGATAATGGTTATTGGGTGACAAGTATTTGCAAACATTTTAAGTTTTGCTTCCATCGGCAGTTGCATTTTGAAAGAAAAGATACTTTCACTAACATTTATTTGCTTGTCATCGTTGATATTAAATAAATAATCATTAACGAGTAGTACAATGCCATGTGTTAGCGGTTATTAATGATCATGAAATATTCATCAACTCTTTTGAGTCAGCGAGGTTATTTGAAGTGACTACAGAACAAATAATTTGTATTATATTTTATTTATATATTTTTTATTAGAACGATTAGGTTTTGTGAATGTTAAAAAATATGAGTACTTATTCATAACAGACAGCTAGCATAAATTACATTAGTAGTCAACTTGAAGGCATTAATAAATTAGTGATTGTCAGTTCAACAATTTTATAAATAAATTTATGTAAATGTTACGTTGTCCTTAACAAAGTGTTTATAGCTGAATAGATACACATTTTAATTCCCAGTTATGTGCTAATACACACATTATAAATTAATTATATTCAATTAACGAAGACATGAGTTCAAATGTTTTTGATTTAGGAGTCTTCAGGGACAGTGACAAATACAATTGAAAAAATAAATATTTTCAAAAGTATCAATCTTTAAATCATTTCAATGTAGATTTTATCGTGCGATTAATGATCAAAGATCTTAAATTTACAAACAGCTGAAAGCGTACCGAATAACACCTGGTTATTTTAGTGGAGTGACAAATTAAGATAAAAAAAAATCACCGCTTAATGTTCAAAGTTAATGGACCAGTTAAGTCACTGACTGGAACAGAAACTTGTAAAAGGTCAATATCTTGTTATTAAACATTTCGTACGGTCGTTGAGTTTTCTCATTTCGGGGTTGTCATAAAGTAGCAATAAAGCGTGAAACTTTCAATATTCCTAAGGGAGCTACCATTTGATTTTTAGGGGGGGGGGGGGGGGGGGGCTAGGATGAAAAATTTTGTCCTGCATTTTTTTTTATCTGTAATCTCTGTCCTGCCGTTTTATTTTTCACTCTGTTCGGTCCTGCCTTTTTTTTTTTTAGTTTATCCAGACTTTTTTTTTTACCTAAATTGTCGTCCTGATTTTTTTTTGCAAGTGTCTCATCCTGCCTTTTTTTTTTACTCAAAACTCCTGTCCTGCCTATTTTTTTCAAATTTCATCCTAGCCCCCCCCCCCTCCCCCCATAAAAATCAAATGGTAGCTCCCTAATATGTATAATCGAAAGTCTTGTTATCATATACGTCCTGTAGTCATTAAATACAATATGTCGCAATGGCCTTCCATGTATAAAAAAGAAGATGTGGTATGATAGCCAATGAGACAACTATCCACAAAAGACCAAAATGACACAGACATTAACAACTATAGGTCACCGTACGGCTTTCAACAATGATCAAAACCCATACCGCACAGTCAGTTATAAAAGGCCCCGATAAGACAATGTAAAACAATTCAAGGGAATGACTTTGAAAAAATAGAGAAATTCTAATGTTTCCTACCACGTCCCCACTACCAATGATGAAAATGACAATAATTATAATTTTACTTATTTCTCATCACTTGGCGTCCGTCGTCCGTCGTCGTCAAAGGCCGTAGCGCATGTTCCTTTAAAGTGAGGCAAATCTTTTGTGCCTTTTTTTTTAGGGGGTTCGGGTGCCTGAAACGGGAGAAGCTTATTTCAGCATTATTATTTATAATAAAAAAAATAAAAAAAATATAACAGAAATGCATATTTTTTTTATAAGCTAGCCTAGTAAGTAACAAAACAAGTTTCAATATTAAAGTTAATCTCTGTTGGTCAACCAATACTTTCCGATTCTCCTGAATCTAATACCCTTCTTTTATGCCATTTTTTGTGGTTTAGAAAATAAGCATTTATCCCCGTCATTTCAACTCTGGTGGATAGTAATTAATGTTAAATGGAAGAAAAGCTTCAACACACGTTCTTATGTATGTATATATATATATATATATTATATGTTTATGTCCAATAGCAAGTTATAAGCTTCTAAAAGACAAGAACATGTTATAAGCATCAATTAATATATATATTTATTATACATATCATTAACGGTTTAACCATAAGAATAGGTACAGAGAGGACAGTTGACCAACTTTTTACTTAAATTCCAGTGGAAGACATGTCAACCTACCTGGACACATTATTCTACCACATTTCAAGTCATTGGTGACCTACTGGGGTGCGAACCCACGACCTACCGCACTAGAATCAATGGAACACGCTAGCATACAACCAGACAATGCTTATCATAATAAAAAAAAAAAAAAAAAAAACACGAACAAAATAATTTCAACAATACCAAAAATATATTTCATACTTTTATTAAAGATAAATAAAAATCCTGAATTGCCTTATACATTAAAGACTTCCATAGAAAAGGCGCTTCATGATTTTGTTTAAATTAATTATAAATAATTATTATATTTTTGGTCAATAAATCATTTTATCGATTAGCATTTGTTTCAGTGAGTTGATAGTGTTTTTTGTTCTCTTATAAGAACCCGTCTTCAACCAGTTTTGTAACGACATTAAGATTTATTGTTTCAAATTTTTTTTTATTTTAATTTGTATTCGGAACACTTATTTTTTTTACCGTCACCGCTATGGTAAAAGCTGCAATCGCTGCTGCAGAGTGGACACACTGTATGTAGTGTGCCGGTAGATAATTTCAAACTCGAAACTCGCATATTTGAAAACGAAAAATACATTATTTAAAAAAATGACACTTCTAAAGCTTGGTCGTCGTTTCAAAAGTGAGGCATTTGCCTCATTTGCCTCCATTACGCTACGGCCCTGTTAAGTCGTCGTCCGTCGTTAGCTTTTACAAAAATCTTCTCCTCTGAAACTACAGGGCCAAATTAAAGCAAACTTAGCCACAATCATCATTGGGGTATCTAGTTTAAAAAATGTGTGGCGTGACTTAGTCAACCAATCAAGATGGCCGCCATGGCTAAAAATAGAACATAGGGGTAAAATGTAGATTTTGGATATAACTCTGAAACCAAAGCATTAAGAGTAATTCAGACATGGGGATTAAATTGTTTTGTAAGTCAAGATCTATTTTCCCTGAAATTTTCAGATGAGTCCGACAACTTGTTGTTGGGTTACTGCCCTGAAATTTTTAAGGAAATTTTGCTGTTTTTGGTTACTATCTTGAACATTATTATAGATAGAGATAAACTGTAGCCAGCAATAATGTTCAGCAAAGTAAGATCCACAAATAAGTCAACATGACCTAAAAGGTCAGTTAACCCCTTAAGGAGTCATTGCCCTTTATAGTCAATTTTTAATAATTTTGTAAATTTTGTAAATTTTAACAAAATATTTTCCTGTGTAACTAATGGGCCAAGTTCATTATAAATTGAGATAATTGTAAGAAGCAAGAATGTTGAGTAAAGTAAGATCTACAAACACATCGCCATCACCAAAACACAATTTTGTCATGAATCCATCTGTGTCCTTTGTTTAATAGGCACATAGACCAAGGTGAGCGACACAGGCTCTTAAGAGCCTCTAGTTTTTAAATCTGTTCTTGTCTAAACCATTTTGCTATGAAAAGGTTTATCTATAGATAAGTTATCAAGATAATACGCAATAAACAACAAAACACACAAGAGCCAAAATTGCCCATACGGGTCCTTAAAATTTACCATAGAATCTATTCAGACACATTACACTATTTTTTTAATCTATCTATGAACGCAACATATTAAAAGTCAATTCCGTAAATCTCCACTTAGAAAATTAAAACACAACTTTCTATCTGTCAGAGACCACCGGGCCTCATTAAACAATAAATAAATGCTCTGTTTTATGTGGGTCCACGCTATGTTTACGCGGATCCAAAAACGTCCCATTGCATATTCTGTTTAAAGACCATTGGGATTCTTGGTTTTGTCGTATTTATATACACCTTCAAAAATGTGAAGACTGAATTTCATTGGCTGATGTAATATCTACCAGACCAGAAAGCATCAAAGGACTGTAGTACTGAACATTGGATGACGGCAAGGTCTTGTGGATGTTCACACGCATTTGTCTGAAATCAAAGTACTGAAGTACTGAACATCGGATGACCCAAAATTCTTGTGGATGGTCCGACAAGCACTTGTCTCAGAAAAAAAAATCACATCTCTATACCTGAAAGTGAGGTTAATGTACAGTTACATTTTTTTTCTGGGACAAGTTCGTATGTGGATGATAAATTAATGACTAGTATAGTGTAGTGATAGAAATCAGTATACTCTGGTTTATTGTTATATATTAAATTAGTACTTGTATATTACAGTTACATATATGTATGATGTTCATACAGTTGTATATCATTCATACTATATTAATAATAGTGCAGTGCAAGTGAATGGGGAAAACGTCACTCTTCTGTAATACTAATAATTCGATTTCACCAATAGAATGGATTTGAGTAGGCATTCGTATTTTCCCCCAAAAAATGTTTAATCATCCATGTACAGTTATCGTTCCTTGAGATTACAAACGTTCTTGAGATATTTTCCGCATGCGTGTGCATATATATTAATGATTTTTTACTTATATATGCATTTTCATATAACAAAACATTTAAATATTATTAATTTATCTTCTTTTATTTGATGAGGATTCATTGAAGAAATGTGTTTATAAGAAACGGTAAAGAATGTTACCTCACCGTAATCACTATTATATTGTAGTGATACAAATCAGTATACTCTTGTTTGTTGTTATATACTATATTCATATTTGTATATAACACTTACATGTATATATAATTTTCATCCATTTGTATATCATTCTATTCTACTATAATTCTAATAATAGTGCAGTGCGCGTGTATGGTAACAACTCATCTGTAATAATTCGATTTTTCTTATAGATTGGATAGAAGTAGGCATTCATATTTTCCCGCAAAAACGTTCTTGAGGTATTCCTCCGCATGCATTGACACAAATGTTCTGTACGTATGCATAGATATTAATGATTTTTTAATTATAAATGTATAATTTTATATAAATTTCTAACGACACAACATTTTCATATTATTAATTTAATATATTCTAAAAAAATGTTTTTATGCGTATTCCTTGAAGCGACAAGGAATATTATTTTGCACTCGATAATGTCTGCATTTTTATACGATCTGTATTATACGAGGGCTTACATAGGCTATGCCTGTTGCCCAATCCAATTCAATTTATTTGAATAAAATATTGTTTAAACTAAACTGTCAGTCAAAAACGGTCATCGCGATGTAAAAATGAAGTGTTGTCAGAGTTGCATTCAGTATTGTAGCGGCTTCGTAGTGCTACGTAGATTTTTGTCTACTGAACGAGTAGCTAGTCTAGCTGCTATCAATATCTTTGTAGCAGCTAGGCTAGCTACACGTTCAATAGCCACAAATCTACGTAGCCCTATGTAGCCGCTACGATATTGAACGTTACCCTGTTCATTGTTTCATAATCAGATTGGTTAGGCACCGACTCATCATCTAGTGTGGACAGGAGCACGTGCACTTCCTTATTCCAGGAAAAAATATTTTTCGACTTTAATGAAAAATAAACTTTTTTTTTAAATAACTTGCATTTTTTGGTTATATTATTTTAATTTCATTACTGTTTTATTTTTTTCTCATTTTCAATGGAAACAATTACTTTGATTCCCTTTCGAAAAAGATAAAATATCCTTCAAGAAATTTGGAATCAAACATAGTATGTTAGCCCTGTTTACTAGCTATATAGAGTCTGGAGTTGAACAATGTATCTGAGCGGCTTTCCTTTTATATTACGGGTAACTGTCTAGTAGCGGTGCGTTCACGGTACCATGTTCGCCTCACGTGTGGATGGTCGTGGGTACGAATCCCGGCCGGTTCAAAACCAAAGAATTTAAAATTAGTATTTGCTGCTTCCCTGCTAAGCACGTGAAACTAAGGAATAAAAGAAAAGACTTTTTTGGCTCGGAATCAGAAAAATTGTGTCCGGGTATGGTGAAATGTAATCAACTATGAACACTATTCATACACTTAGTCCGCATGTAGATAAAATCATAAAACCGTTGCCAAAACTATTTGCAAAAGGTGTGATAAACAATCCAATCAAGCAATCATGAGCCTTGACGAGGGTGCTCTGTTTAAACTTACCCCGAGATCACGATGAAAGGTTACATATATAGAAAGTAACCTAAAGGCAAAGTACTTGGACATCGTAAATGAGTTGTCAATAACAGATTTGAAAGCGTTCAATAAATTCAAATATAGAGACTTAATGATTAAAGAAATGAAAGAACTAACACCAGATACAAGTGATGTCATTATTAGAACATCCTGTCACTATATTTCAAATGCTCTGAACAATGAAAGTCAACGTTTAAAAGGTGAAAGAAACGTAACATAAACAAAAAACCAAGTCCGATCACGGAAACGATTCAGTTTGAGCTTTCAGATTCTTTTGACCAGCTTAGCCTGGATCAGCTCAACACACCAAAAACGCCCATCTCCGGTCATCAGCAGCCAGAAACATCAACTGACACAAGTATGGAGGAATTACCTGATGATAGTATAACAATGGAGAAACAAGTGGTCAATTCAACTATCGAGCAACAACAGGCTATCAATGATACAGATATCAATGAAACAGAAGTTCTGATTCAAGCAAAAACGATAATAACCAGCGATAATTCTAAAGCAACTACACATAAACGAAAAACAGCAAAACACAAAAATGAGACACATGAAAATATGTGCATATGCCAACAACCGCCTGCAGGTGATATGATTCAGTGTAATTGGTGTCAAGAATGGTATCACAATAAATGTATGTCGATAAAGAAAGATGATAATGTAGCTTTCTGGATCTGTGTACAATGCCGCACTTTGCCAAAAGTAGTTAAGGATATTCAATCGCAACTGTCATCCATTATACAGATTTGGTTAAGGATATATCTGTCAAGACCGATCAAATTCTATCTTACAAGCAGAAAATAGTCGACTGCGTGATCTTGTCAATAAAGCAAAGTCATCATCAACTAGCTCTTACTGCTCGACCTGTAACGGTGATTCCGACAGTGATGACAATGACAGCGTCTGTGACATAAGCAGAAGATCGAACAACACTAGATCTTAGCGTGCATCTGTGCAATCTCCCCAAAAACCGAAACCAAGTGGTACCTTGCTTATGGGAAGTTCAATTATTCGCAGCATTTCTCAAGATCGTTTTGTCCTTGACATTGAACCAAAATGTGTTAGAGGTGGAAAGGTAAACGACATAACGGACGAATTGCTGAAATTACCGAAAGACACAATACTAGAAAACGTAATTCTTCTAGTCGGTAGCAATGACTGTCTTGATAAAAATTTCAACCCCGATGTGTTTTATGAGGATTACATGACACTAGCATTAAAGGCAAAATCGGTAAGCGAGAATGTAGTGGTATCAGGACTGTGCCCACGGTTAAGACGATAAATTCGGAAACATTAGTAGAGCAAACAACATCCTACAAAAAATTGCCAATGATGAAACTTTACACTATGTAGACAATGACGACAAATTCCGTCTATCGAATGGCTCCATAAATGTTAACATGTATGAAGCTGATGGAGTTCACTTGGACATTACAGGCACCTTTAGGTTGGCCGAAAACCTAAACATAAAATTATTGGAACCAAAGTTTGATCATCGTGCTCTGAAAGAAGTAACAGATGAAATATCCTTTCAACGAATGTCTAACAATCGTAAACCCTACAACGGACGACAGGCGGACAGTCATTCCCATCAGAATTCTTATAAGAAGTCGTTCAACGCTAGTAATAGTTATAAAAAGCGTCCAGGCCGTAGGAACCCGGGAAGACAAAACAACCGTAACCATATGGACCGAAGGCAAGATAAACAATATCATAGTCTAGACAATAGATCGTTCTCTTTGTATGGTGATTATAATAGGTCTGGTGGTCACTCACAAACACCTAATAACTATAGGAAAACAAAAGACAGTCATGATAACATTTTCTGTTGGTATTGTGGCGAATCTAACCATACGACTTCTGTCTGTAGGCATGGTACTTATGTTGTTTGTCATAATTGTAATGAACCCGGCCATAAGGCCAAGGTATGTAGATTTTAGGTTACTGGCCAAGAAGAGAGTGCCGAAGAGGTTGGCAACTCTGAAAAGATAGATCCTATAGATAAAAGTAAGAAAATGCATGCTATAAAATCTCGTAAACATAAACGCGGAAAGAAAACTAGTCGTCGCTCGCATGGTAAGACCACTCTTAATATCGACTATCTCAATATTCGTGGTATGACGTCAAAAATACATGAAGTTAACAAACATTTGAAATATAATAATGTTGGTATTTTTGGTTTGGTTGAGACATTTTTGAAAAATAACAGTCGACTACCTAACTTAGATACATCTTATTGTTGGGTCGGAAAAACGCGACAAGGTAGTAAAGAAAAAGGAGGCATACGTATTTGTCTGAAGTCGCATTTACCATTGCTTGATGAAAATTTGCTTGATAGCAAATCAGATTTATATGAACGGCTTTGGACTTTAACGCGAATAAATAACGTGAAAACGGCAATAGGTGTAGTTTATTTTCCGAACGACGGAACAAATAAGTCTTACACTGATGAATTAATGTTCCAATTACTAGACGAAACGTCTCGTTTAAATGCCATGGGATATGAAATACTACTAATGGGCGATTTCAACGGGCGTTGTGTTGGTGTTTGCGAACATACAGGTAAAAATAAACTATGTAGTTTACCGTTATATAACGGATCTCGCTTATTACAGTTCATTGACGCAAGTCAAATAATAGTAGCAAATACAATGAATTGCTGTACGGGTCATTCCACGCGCATTCTTAATAATCAGAGGTCGGCAATAGATTACATATTTCTGACAAAAAGCTTGTCAGAAAATGTCTCTAGTGTTGAAATAGACGATTTAGGCAGGTTCGACTTGCACAGTGACCATGTTTTGATAAGATTAACTCTAATTTGTAAACCTATTGTACAGAAAAAGACACAAAATGAAAAATGCGTTTGGAAAATAAACGATAAAACAGACTGGACCCTCTTCCAGAAAAAACTTAATGAAAATATGAGCCAATTTACTAATGAAAGTGACAAAATAAACGATGTAAACCGACTCTGGGATTTATGGAAAAATGCGGTAGAAAAATCTGCAATGTTAGCTATCGGTAAAGCCAAACCCGTAAAAAATTACAAAGACTTTTGGGATAAAGAACTTGATTATCTTTTAAAACAACGCCGCAACGCCAATATTTTTTTTATTTTAATCGGAAATCCCAAGTACAAGAGGCTATCAAACGGAAAGAACGATCAGCCAAAATCCGATAGTTTAATGATAAATGTATAAATGCAAAAAATAACATGAAAGGTTTTTGGAATTTTCTTAAAATAAAACGAACCGATACAGGTCCTATAGAGCTTAACGATCCACATGATTCGGATAAAATATTAACGGATACGGATGAGATAAATAATGCCCTTTCCAAGCATTTAAGCTCCATAGGTTCTTTTCAAAATGAAAATGATGTACTTGAAAAAGATGTTAAAAACCTTATTACAAATATTGACGAAAATATATTAATATCAGATTCTCCCCTATCGGTTACTTTCGACGAAAATAAAATTTCACAGACTCTGAAAAGTCTCAAATCTGGAAAAGCCTGTGGTACTGATGGCATTCCTAACGAATTCCTTAAATATGGTGGGGACATCCTGTTGAACTCTCTTGTGCATATTTTTACAAAAATTACAGATCTAGAAATAATCCCAGATGAATGGCATAAAGGAATCATTATACCCATACACAAAGGTGGGTCTACACACTCTCTGAGTAACTACAGAGGTATAACTCTAACATCAAATGTATATAAGGTATACTGTAAGCTAATTGAATGTAATCTTATGGGCTATATTGAAGATAAAGGGATACTTGGGGAAACCCAAGGTGCTTTCCGAAAAGATAGGAGGGTGGAGGATCACATTTTTACACTTAACGGAATTTGTTCGATGAAAAAGTCAAGGAAGGAAAAGACTTATCTTGCCTTCCTTGATCTTTCATCGGCTTTCGATACAGTTTGGCGGGATGGACTGTTCTATCTCCTATGGAAAAAGGGTATCCAGGGTAAATGCTGGAAGATCCTCCGGGCATTATATAAGAATGTTAGCAATAAAGTCCTTTTTGGTAGTTACGAGTCTGAATGGTTCGATCAAGAATTTGGTCTTAAACAAGGATGCGTCCTATCTCCTACACTTTTTTCCGTCTTAATGACTGACCTGTGCGATATGCTGAAAGGGGCAAATTTAGGTATTAACATCGCTTCTGAATTAATAAACTGCCTTCTATATTCGCTGATGACATTGTCCTATTAGGAAACGCTGAAGAAGAGCTACAAATTCTCTTAAACATAGCGCATAAATTTGTCTCAAAATGGAGCTTAAAGTTTAGTTCATCCAAGTCGAAGGTTCTGGTTACAGGTAAAAAGAAAGACTCAGATAAAAAATGGTATCTGGGGAACGATCTCATTGAAGAAGTAAATGAATACAAATATTTAGGCGTATATTTTTCAAGATCTCTTAAATCTACATACTATATAGAACAGTACCTGAAAGAAAATTTTCAACGGAAAATAAATCATGCAATTCGTATTTTAGGTGAACATGGGGATTTTAACCGTATAAATTTTGGACATTCTCTGTGGATGTCGGCTATTCGACCATCACTGACGTATGGATGTACAGTATGGTTCCCGTCATCCCAGAAATGAAAAAAAATTACTAGAAAGTTTCCAATATAAAGCGGGGAAAATAATCTTAAACACAAAAATGAATATTCCTAAATGTGCGCTCCTAGCTGAATTTGGGTGGGAGTCAATAGACAGATTTATGGATAGACAAAGAATTGCATACTACGCTAGATTAAAAAACCTGCCCAATAATCGGCTGTCTAAAATTATCCTAGCTGAAATTGTACCTGTTAAATGTAATGAATGGAACTATATCGAAAATATCGAAACTATCTTACAGGCTGCGGGTCTTGACCATTATGCAAATGGAAACATAAACGTTAACATCTTTAATAAATTTTATGGTAACGAAACGACCAATACTCAACTATGTAATATTTTAGGAAAGAGTAGCCTAAACTTGTACCAATCCTTTGTGGTTGTTAGTCGTAAGCAGCCGTATCTTTCAAATGTTGACGACTTCCGCTCAACAAGGCTAAAAATTTTGGCAAGAACGAATTGTCTGCCTATAAATGCAACGCTTCAACGAATGAATCTGACAACAAATAATGAGTGTCAGCTATGTTCCTCAAATGCGATTGAGATCGAATATCTTTCACGTTATGTTAGATTGTCCTTTTTTTTTTCGGCTATCAGAAAAAGAACAAGTACTAACATACAAGCATGTTTCGAGAATTTAAAAATGGATATCTGTTTTTCAGAGTTGCCACCCTTATCACAAATACAGTTCATGATAGGTGATCTGGGCTACTTGTATTCTCCAGACTTAGGTAATAGTTTATAGATAAGATCGTTAAAAAATACCTTGTAGACGTAATGAATGAACGTTCTTTTCAAACTAATAAGATTTCCGATGTATAATATCTTGAACTGTGTGTGAACGTTTTTAGTTTTAAGTTTGATTTTTTTAATCTTTTATGGATGAAAGATTTCAAAGTATTTATGCATATGAAATTGTCACTGTAATGTACTTTTACGAAATAACCAATTTTTTATGATATTTTAGCGTTAATGTATTTATAAGACTTAGAAAGCCTTTTGCAAGTATTTTATACCATTTTTACTATAATCATATAATGTTGTTTGTAGATACTATGATGTGCATTTTTGATGACGCAGGTGTCAGTACCCCGCTGGCGCTTGCCCCCGTTGTAAAGGGGTAGTTTCACAATAAAATATATATATATAATCCTGTGAACTACCATGTTAAAAAATCTAGCTCAGGGTGTCGGTCTAGTACAAAACAGGATTAATATTCATTTCACATCAATATGGTCTCGTACAAATATGCACCTGTCCCAAGTCAGGAGCCTGTAATTCAGTGGGTTGTCGTTTGTTGATGTGTTGTATACCGGTATTTGTTTTGCGTTAATTTGTGTACATAAATTATGTCGTTAGTTTTCTCGTTTGATTTGTTTTACTTTGTCATTTTGGAGCCTTGTATAGCTGATTAGCGGTATAGGCTTTTTCCATTGTTGAAGGCCGTATGATGATAAATCATAGTTGTTAATTTCTGTGTCATTTGGTGTCTTGTGGAGAGTTGTCTCATAGGCAATCATACATCTTCTTGTTTTATTTATATTTATATATATATATATATATATATATATATATATATCAATTTTCCACTGGACATCAAGCGTCCATTCATAATAATGCAAGTAAAGATGTGCAATAAATGTATGACAAAATAATAAAATGATACACGCAAATGTTTTGCACCGAGTTGATGATCATCCCATATCTCCTTTAATTCATTATTTTATTAGGGGGTGGGGGTGGGGGGGGGGGCTTGCTAGCCGAGTGGTCCAAATATCTAGCCTGTCAACACTTAGGTAGTGAATTGCAGGTAAGGACTCCAATCTTAATTGAATAGAATTTTTAGTTTTTCCTACCGAAAGTCGGTGGTTCTGTCTTCGGACTTTGGCTTCCTCCACCATTATAACTCACCGCCACGAAATAGCATGAAAGTGTTGAAAATTGCGTTAAACTCAATAAACAAATTAATCAACAAATCATCCATCCCAGTACAATGTATAATTATGCAAGACAAGAACACTTTGTAGCTGTCATTATGAAATATTTTTAAAATTGACTTTGAGTTCATTAGTGTCTTTTGCAATGAATAGAAATAAGAAGATATTATGGTATGCGTGCCAATGAGACAACTCTACATCCAAGTCATAATGTGAAAAGAGTAAACAATTATAGGTCGAGTTACGGCTTTCAACACGGAGCCTGTGCTCAAACCGAACCGCAAGCTTTAAATACGAGTCCCAACATTTGTTTTATCATATTTTCGCCGCAGCCGAGAAATTCTTCAATTAGCTTCTATCTTTCTCCGAAATGTTTGAAATTTAATTTTTGTTAAATTTCTTTGTCTCACTTGATCTTGAAAATGCACTTTCGCTTGCGATTTAGCAACATATTTAAGAACTATTTCTTAAATCTAATTACTTTAACTGTATGTTCATTAGTGAAGACACCGTACATGTGTATGTTCATAATTGTAGACCCATCGATTAAAATTCACAATTTGACAATTTTCCAATAATATCTGGTGTGTTTTTTTGCATCTTAAATCAAAGAACATGTCAAGGTTCTTCTCTTTTTAAATCGCAAACATTTTCAAAACGGTAGCTACAGATTTGAGCCGGGTTTATATTTATTCCGCAGAAGCAGATCCAAATCAGTTATGACGTAGACAGTAATCATTCTAATCGTAATCAATGACATGTTCATTGACCATAACGACGATGATATCACATCATATAATGACGTTTCGACATCATATAATGAAGTTAACCGAACCACATGATATACGATTACAAGAACAAAAAAAAAAAAAAAAAAAAAAATGACACAACCACATCATATAAAATGTTTGCACATAATATGAGGACAAATGCACATCATATAAAAAACATTTGCACATCATATAAGTATATTTGCACATCATATTAGTACATTTGCACATCATATTAGTACATTTGCACATCATATAAAGATATGTGCACATCATGTAAGAATGTTTGCACATCAAATAGAAATGTTTGCACATCATATAAGTATGTTTGCATATCATATAAGTACAGTGGGACATCATATAAGTATGTTTGCATATCATATAAGTACAGTTGGACATCATATAAGTATGTTTGCACATCATATTAGTATATTTGCACATCATATAAAGATGTTTGGACATCATATAAAGGTGTTTGCACATCATATAAAGGTAAATGCACATCATATAATGACAAATGCACATCATATAAAGGTAAATGCACATATAATGACAAGTGCACATCATATAAAGGTAAATGCACATCATATAATGAGAATGGTTATAACAAGACAGTTTTTGCGTTCCTAGCTTTGCTCATTCATGCAAGTCGTTGTTGACCCATAGTTGTTAATCTATGTGGCATTTGATCTCTTGTTGACAATTGTCTTATTAGTAATCATACCACATCTTCTTTTTTTATATTGACAACGCCATGGCTAAAGAAGAAAAATACAAAAAAAAAAAAAAAATAAACGATAAAAAAGTACATTAAATGCAACATAGAAAACAAAAGACTAAGCACCACGAACCCTACAAAAACTAGAGTTTATCGCAGGAGTAACTGGTGCATTTAAGGACATAAACATATTTTTTGTTGTCAAAGGGGTTAGCAATTTCTAAATGATTGGTTAAATTGTTGATCAATTGACATTTAACGCCACTTCAGCACTACTGTGCTATTTCGTGGAGGTAAGTTTTATTTGGTACACCAAGCTGGATTGACTGCTGAGGACTTTCGACCTCCGGTAGAAAATCCTATTTAATTAAGAATGGAGCCAGGCGCACCTGTTACATGCGACGTTGAACCCACAACCTCAATGTTCTCTGTAGGCTAGTGATATAGGTAGTTTGACAAAAAGTCAAATAACAAAAATACTGAACACCGAGGAAAATTTAAGCGGAAAGTACCTAATCAGAGGGGAAAATATCAAAAGCTCAGACACATCAAACGAATAGATAAATAAAATTGAGAGTGGAAATGAGGAAGAGACAACAATCCGACCATAGGAAAAGCAACAGCAGAAGGTCACCAACAGGTCTTTAATGTAGCGAGAAATTCCCGCACCCGGAGGTGTCCTTTAGCTGGCCCCTAAACAAATATATACTAGTTCAGTGATAATGAACACCAAACTAATTTCCAAATTGTACACAAGAAACTAAAATTAAAAAAATACAAGACTAACAAAGGCCAGAGGCTCCTGACTTGGGACAGGCGCAAAAATGCAGCGGAGTTAAACATGTTTATGAGATCTCAACCCTCCCCTTATACCTCTAGCCAATGTAGAAAAGTAAACGCATAACAAAAACTGCTATATAGAAAATTTAGAACTTTCAAATAAGACTAGAGTATGCACATACTTATTATTATTTTTGTAAATCAGTTGTAAAAACCAAACAGTGTCAAGATTCACATTTTTTTCACGTGCTATTCATATTTGCCTTTCAAATTTAAATAAGAACAGATGTCAGTAAATACCCCTCATTAGTTGACTCATATGTTCACCATAGCCATCGCTGATACTGACTGTCTTTGAATTGTGCAAAATATATCATGACAACTGAATTTCTAAAACATGTCATCTTAACCAAGTCTTAATCTTTTCGATCACTAATCACACTTATATCTAAAATGTGTTTCATATAAGATAATCAAAAAGTATTGACACAGTGTGAGTGTTCCAGACCGTATGAGTATTTGGACCGTACGCGTACGGTCCAGACCGTATACGTATACTCGTACGGTCCGACCATACGCGTACGGTCGGACCGTATGAGTATACGCGTATGGTCCAGTATGAGCTAACCATACATGTTATTGGATACATCTATTCAAACATTTATCACAATCTTTATTTTTAGTTTTACAAATTGTTATTATTACATAAGATGGATAAAATGAACTACCTAACAATTTAAATTAGATATTTGTTTAATTGTATATCTGAATCCTATTTTGAAACTCTCGTCAAAGGTGACACTCGCTACCAAAAGTATATTTTTCATATTTACATTTTTTCAGTTCATGCATGTTCCTTTCGATTAGCATTTTTTTTTAAAGTTGTTAAATATTCTAAAGCAATTGTCCTCCCACATTATTCGCATTCAATTTCAGTGAGAATAATGGTCATAATTCAATTTGTGTATTATGTATGACTGATCTACATGCTAAATACTAGAGATTTACAGATTTAATTAGCGTGAATTTTTTAAATAGTTAAAATGTTACTTGTAAAGTTTTTATTTCAATTACAATTGATTTTTTTTTCTATTTATTTGAGAGTTAAGTTATGTTGATCTGTTATACGTATTTGTATCTAGTACAATTGACCAACTCCTTGATATTAGTCAGTTATTTCAAAATGAACATATTAGTTACGTTTAAATTTGTATGTTATGTACATACATTACTATAAATAAAATGTGTTTGCTTTTAACTATCAATTCTCAGTTAACTAATCAATCAACGGCGGTCATTGATATATAGACCCTCTCTATTTAATATACTTAGTGACCTGATGAATATTTGTATGAGATTTTATGACTGAAGAATTTAAGAAAAGATATTAAATAATTTATGTTCTTTGGGACATGACAATTGTTTTTCTAGCCCGACTCCTTTTTTCCCCCCTCATAAACCCCTATAATTACCCTTTTATTGATTTCAATAATGTAATCGTTACTCTGTATATTATGAACATACATTACTATGCCAGCTTTAGCTGGCACGTATGGTAGAAGCATCGTTTTGGAATAAAGAACGATAACTCTCTCTACACGACCCATCTGAAAAGTTTCGTCACTCTCGTAAAATCTCGTACGATTATTTTTTTTAATGGCGGCCGAATTTAACGTTTCAACGCGATCTTGAAAAAACGGGACAGATCGGAATAATTTCGATGTTAAATACGACATGAATTTTTATTTGTTTGATTAAACAAGAATTTAGAAATTTTGGTAACTTGCGTAGCGTATTTTAATTTTATTGTACCACGGAAATTACCGAAGATACGACAACAACATCTGACGCCATGTTTCGTCTGCTTCAACATTCCATTATCAGTGAGGTCAAACAAATTACCTAAATAATCACAGGTACTTCATTTAAAAGTCACAAAATCATAGTAAACGATAACATATTTAACGTAAAAGTTCCGTCCAGCCATGGGAACACAGAAAAAACCTCTGCAGGCAATACATGTCATACATTTCGGATTTTTTTTTTATAATGGCCATGCGGCATGCGGGGTAAACTCCGGCGAACTGGTTGACCATGACTACTTATGTTCATCTGCCACATTATTCCCCATATCAAGGAAAACTGATAATTATACTGTTGAATGTGATCACTGTTATTCATGACGTAGTCAATGACGAATCCAGCATTTTTCATAAAAAGGAGGGCCCGCTGACACAGGCACTTGTTTTCTATCCATGGGAAGATCTACTATCCCTATATATTTAGGGATAGTACAGGGGCGGATGCAGGAATTTTCGAAAGGGGGGGTGCTAACCCAGGGCACCCAGGGCAAAGGGGTGGATGGTGCAAAACATATGTCCCGATACAAATGCATTGATCGGCAAAAATAAAGGGGGGTGCGCACCCCCGGAACCCCCCCCCCTGGATCCGCCACTGTAGTAGATCTTCCCATGGATAGAAAACAAGTGCCTGTGCCCGCTGACGGAGCGCTCTAGTCATGCTTCAGTGATTCCCTATATAGTCAACAATTTTTCCCAAGAAAAGGGGGACCGTTCCCCCTTTGGATCCTATGGTAGCTCCAGACTAATTTAAAACTTAACAAAAATTTAAAACATAATTTTTTTTTCAAATAATTCACAATCTTCTAATTCTCTACTTCACAATCTTCTAATTCTCTACTTCCTTTGGCAAACGCTCAAAAAATTCATTGATTATGTCACACCTTATACAGTCCCAGGAGATGGAAACTGTTTTGTTTTCTCTCTCTTAGTTTAATTATTATCTTTTTTTGTCATATAAGTAACATAATACTTGTGACATAAACAAAAGTAACAACAACAATAAAATAACTGAGTTGAACACACACATATCTATATATATACAAGTAAAACTAACTAAGAGTCCCCTGTCCTCAGCTCTAAAGACTGTTTTATAAAGGATTTAATCATAAAAGACATAAAAGGAGACTTGAGTCTGAGTAGTACATTTTTAAAAAAACTGTATATATTGTATGCTTCCATATTGTGCAAAATTGGATTTTATGGGAAGATGGAATTATTATATGATAACCCATGATAATACCATGACTTTGATAGGTATATACAGAGCATGTTACTTGGAAGTGTGTGGGGGTACATCCTAAAATTCTAGCTGCAGCAGACTAGTTGCCTGCATATTTTATGCATCAGTTTAAACCTGTCAGATCAAAACATTTTCACTCTAACAAGTACTTTATCACTATATCACTATCAGGTTCACATTTCAACCTATTTAGCAATACACACTTATGATTATATAACATCACAGTACCAATATTGTACTCAGTAACCAAATTGCACCTTTTCAGCAAAAAAAAAATGCAAATATTTCAAGTTTTCTTTCATCATGTGAAGTTATCTTATTATCATCTATTAAAATGAGCAAATTAAATATGTTACCAGCATCCTTTTCTTCAAAAAGTAATAGTTAAAGCATGGAATAAAACAAAATCTCTGTTTATATCCCAGTTTTAAGGATTTGAAATTAACCATACATGTAATGATGTATGGAATTTGGGTACTGACCTCATTACAGTATCATGGATTGTTTGGATGTAATTTCAAACCCATTTTTCAATGACTCTACATGGACTCAAAATTAAATTGGTGTAACTATATTGTAAACAAGGAAAGTCTACAAAATAAGCACAGAATAAACTTTTGTCTGGTACATAAAAAAAGTTGGTAAAAAAACTGACAATTTAGGTGCAATTTGGGTATTCTCATGTTAGCAACTTCACAACAGAACTACAAATTCATTTTCATGACCAAAACAAAAAGAAAGAGTACAAAACTAAAGGCAAGAAAATGTTTCGCCACACATAGCCTGATATGACCACAGATGTATATTTAGCATATAAAAAACAACAAATTTTTTTTATGTCAGTTGAAATCAAACATATTTTAATTTTGGATCCTTTAAACTTCCATATGGACTAATTTGAAAACAGGTATCAGGTAAATCCACATATTTCTATTCAGCAAAAGTCTCTAACTACATATATCTCCTTAATTTCATATGATAATTACAAGTCCTACAAAAATATTGAAAATGTGTACATTTAATTTTTTTTTTCTAGCTTCTCTCATGTGAAAGCAGTAACTTTTTGGTCACTATTTATGTGTTGCGTCTTAATAAGAATTGTATAACTTTATAGTGACTGAACAGGTTAAACAAATACTTCTCAAGAAACTGAAAAAGAAGACAACTTGAAACAGCACCAGCCATGCCAGTATACATGTATGTATGAATAAAAACTCAGATCAAAATAGCATGGACAATACAGGGGCGGATCCAGCCATTTTAAAAAGGGGGGGTTCCCAACCCAGGACAAAAAGGGGGGGGGGGTTCTAACTACTATATGTCCCCATTCAAATGCATTGATCGACCAAAATAAAGGGGGGTTCCACCCCTGGAACTGCAATTTTATAAAGTGTTTTGTACATTTTCTGTTAAAATTTTCACACAATGATTGAATCAGTGAAACATTCAAACAGGCTAAACTAAATTTTTATTACTGAAAGTGTCGAACAATGACAATTGATTTATTTACCAAATAAGTGAAATAATTCATGTGTTTTTGTGAGAAAAAAAAATCATGTGCAATATTTGGAATTAAAAGGGAAAGAAGATCCTTTTGCAGCGCACTGGCACATGTCAATTGTGAATATATACTTACCAAATATATTTTCTTTATCATGATACTCACATCGACATTATCAAGAAGTACATATCATAAGAATAATACACAAATTACAGATAAAATATTTAAAACACCCTATTTTGAGTGCATCTCCTGCCAAATCAGTATTTGTTGCATCTATATATACTAGATGAGTATAATCAATGTAAATAAGGTAATTTTTGGAAGAAAAACCCAAAATTTTGAAGAAAAAAATACCCCCAAAAATGTTGTACTATAACCCAAAAATCAATTATAATCTTCCTTTTGTGTATTAAACCTCCTAGTAAAATTTCATGAAGATCCATTAACTTATACTCAAGTTAATATTGTCTGAAACCAAACGTGTCTTCTTGAAAACAACTAGGACATGATTAAGCATTTAATACTCGAAAGTAAATTTTTGACATGCTTGTGTTTTCCATTTCCATTCTCAATTTTATTTTGCTGTCATATTAGAATTTGAAAAGTAAGCTACATCATGTACATGTAACAAAAAAATATATGCAAGAAATGACATAAAACCGACTCTGAATTTAATAGTACATGATATTGATGTAGAACTCACAAACTGAAGATGATCAGAAATACAAATGTTTTTTATTCGAGTCAGATTTTTATTAGGCAGCAACCATTTGATTTTCTGGGGGGGGGGGGGGGGGGGGGGGGGGGGGGGGGGGGGGGGGGGGCCTATGGTTTTTTTTGGAAAAAAAAGTTTGTTTCCAGGTTTTGGTGAAAAAAATAATTTGTTTTGGACCCTGAGTAAAAAAAATTGTTTGTTTCACCCTCAGCTGCCACTATATGTAATGCTAAAATTGAAAGAAAAAAATTGTCTTCGGTTTGTCGCTAAAAAAATAGATTGTCATTCGCCGAAGGCGAAAAAAAAAGTTTGCACAGAAAAAAAGACCATAGCCCCCCCCCCCCCCCCCCCCAGAAAATCAAATGGTTGCTGCCTTACCGAAGCCCTTCAGCGCTATCAATTAAAATTATTTAGTCAAAATTTAACACTTAGTCTAGTATTAAGGTTTATCATAACAAATTGGCAAATACGGCCTTATTATCACACAAAAAAAAATATACTGTGTACAGACTGACATGTGCGGTTTGGGAAGTTTTTATGTTTTTAGATATATAAAAGTTAAATTTATTTTGCATATCTGAAAGATAAAATCATTTTTGGTAAAGATCTGGATTCAAAATATTTTTTTCGTCCTATGCTTGAACAGATTTTTTATTCATCAATTTGGGAATCAGAATATTTTTTCAGGAAAAATAACATAACCCCTCATGCCTTTTCAAGTTCAATGTTCGTTCCCTAAACATTTTCCATCTGAACTTATAATTTTATTTTAGACATTAACAATCCATTAATGTAGCCTTGGACATTCGATCTTAACATGCATGAAATATTTGCCACTGGACGTTAAACAACCAACAACCAATCAATATATATTACATTGTCTTAGTATAAAGCTGGCATTTAAGGTTGCGCCTTCCTCATATTATAAATAAAATGTATTTGCTTTTTACTGTCAACTCTCAATTTACTAATCGATCCACGGCGGTCATTGACGTATTAAATAGAACCTCTCTATTTAATAAACTCAGTGACCGCCGTGGATAGTTAACTTGAAAAAAAAAATGCAAATACACGTTATTCATAGTCTTTGGTATGTACAAAGAACAGAAAAACGCAAACCGGATGTCTAGTCTGACTTAAAATTTCGTCCAATGACGGGACCATTTCCGGATGCCTTTTTTTCTCGTTTTTCTCCCAAAATAACTCTATCTGAATAATCATATAAATGGATGACAAATGCGACTATGCACTGTACCTCTAGAACACAGAGGCGTGTTGATTACTTTATTGTGGAAAGAAGAGAAACGACACACAAAATGAGGTCTTCTCGTTTAATAGTATAGATTTGCTTCTGCCCCCACGTAAACACACAACCATTGTTTTTATCAGGTAATGCATACATACAAAACTGTGCATTTTGTCCTACCTAGAAATTATTTGGATCATTGTATTAATGTAAGGACGTCTGAACCTCATATAAAAACACAATTATAGTGATCTGGATAAAGATAGTTTTTGTCTATTATATTGATTATTCGATTGCTCTGTTTAAGCTTTTCATTTTGCCATTTGATAAGGAACTTTCAGTTGTCGGTGTTCAGTTTTTTTTGTGATATTACTTTTTGCAATCTACATGTTTAACAAAAATGTGTCCAAAGTACACGCTCCACTTGCACTATCATTTTCCAATATCAATGGACCGTGAAATTGGGTAAAAAATCTAATTTGGCATTAACATTAGAAAGATCATTTCATATAGAACATAAGTACTAAGTTTCAAGTTGATTGGACTTGGAACTTCTTCAAAAACTACCTTGACCAAAAACTTTAACCTGAAACTCTCACTCTCATTTTTGATGTTCAGTGGACCCTGAAATTAGGCTCATAAGTCTAATTTGGCTTTAAAATCAGAAAGATCATATCATAAGGAACATGTGTACTAAATTTCAAATTAATTAGACTTCAGCTTCAAAATCTGCCTTGACCAAAAACTCTAACCTGAAGCGGGACGAACGGACGAACAGACGAACGGAAGAACAGAAGAACGAACGAACAGACGGCCTGGCGCACAGACCGGAAAGCATAATGTCCCTCGTCTATCGTAGGTGGGGCATAAAAACAAGTCACAATACATGTATACTTCGAGCTGACTAGTATGATTTTTGTACTTTCACTTACAAAAATTAAACTTCATTCATAATCTTGTTTACAATTTCACATATGCCCATAAGTATTATATAATCTTCAAAGTTTTCACCACTGAAAACAATTAATGCTTTTTTGTCAATTAAAAATTCTAGCTGGTTTGTTCTTAGTTTGATATTCAGAATACTTTTCTGACTTAAGATTCCTTATATGTTCCTTAAGGAATTTTTCGACAGTAGATTAATGTTAAATGACATGCACACAAAATACAACCCTTTAATAAATGGTATTGTCTTCAATATGATGCCCAATAGTATAATAGCAAAACGAAGTAATCTCATCTATCCTAAACTCAATACCATAACGAAAACATGAAGTACTTTGCATTTAATGGAAAACAGATTCTAAGGTTATTTCAAAATATAGACTTGCAGACTCTTCTTCACCGTTCTCCCGTTAAACTGATTACATTGAAAAAAAAAACGTCATGTAACTTACACTCAATACCAAAACGGAAACATGAAGTACTTCGTTCACAATGGAAATTAGATTCCAAGGTTATTTCAAAATATAGACATGCAGTCTCTTCTACACCGCTCCCCTTTTAATTCATTACATTGAATACAATATCATTTATCTTAAACTCATTACCAAAACGAAAACATAAAGTACTTCGTTTTCAATGGAAATTAGCTATCGATTCTAATGTTATTTCAAAATATAGACATGCAATCTCATCTACACCGTCCCCCCGTTAAAATTGATTACATTGAATAAAACTTGTGTCTCATATTGGGATCAGAACACAAGTTACACATAATCACTAGTCAACATATGTCGTGTTGTCTACATTTTCTGAACATCAACGAAACGTGTAAAACAATGAAAAGCCGGAAACGGTATGCAGGCGATTGATTAAACCTTACATACAGTCCAATTTCGTTCTTTTGAGAGAGAACGAACACCATAGAAACTCTTTAACTCATTCTAAAAACTAGATAAAAGCGTTCTATTCGGAACATTATTACTCAAGCATTGCTTTGTTTAATAACACAATGCACATAGAGTATTGAATTTCTCCAACAAAGTAAATAGTTACTTGAAGAAAGTTACTTCCCCCTTGTATGGCTAGTATACTCATCCACTCAAGTATGTGCTGTTTGTAAATCAGACTAGACAATTTGTTTAACCCGAGAAAAAAAAACCTTTTCCGAATATACTATGGGTTTGTTAATACACAAAATCAAACAAAATATTTTAAGACCAAAATGTTAATACACAAAATCAAACACAATATTTTAAGACCAAAATAATGCGTCGCAGCTGTCCTACCTATAACAAGAACAATTTTTCTTCTACTTATAACGCCCAAAACTTATGACGCATAAAAAAGTATGAAAGTTAGCGAGTAAATACAAAATGGTACTACATGGATTCTATAGAATTCCAAATATCTACCAAAAATAAAAATAAAGTGTAGAGAACATTCTTAAGTAGCGTTTTTTTTTAAAGGAAAAAAAATTAAGAACAGTCTTTACTATTTTCATGATTCCTTAATTAAAATTATATCTCTAGGCTGTCGTTAGTAATCAGCTCGATAACAATTTATCACGCTATTGTTCATTAAAATTAGATTAAAGACAGTATTAACAATGATTAATGTTCTTTCGTTTTGTAGTCTTCTAAATCGCAAACACCAAAATTGAAAGAGTGGTTTATTAAATCACAATTAAAAAAAAAACAATGGAGTAGAACCAATCTGAAAAAAAAAAAAAAAACAACCCAACAGGAGAACTTTAAATTAAAAAAAGAAAGCCGTTCCTTTCTTTTTCAGTTAATTCTAATTGATTGTTGTGTTGTTGAATCAAATTATAAGTTTCAATTATTAATTATTAAGAGGTGAATTACTCTAACCATAATTTACAAATAAAGAGGGTGACCAATTTCGGTTAGAATGTCGTTTATTCGTAATTTCATACGAGACATCATTATTTACCGATGTTCATATATTATGATTCCTTTCAGAACAGGTACATTGCAAATGTGTACATTGGAATATACAATTACATTCATTATGCATAGAAATCGCTTTTATGCTCTCATTCGTTCCTCTACTGAATATAAAGTCTTTAATCTGTAGTGGGGTTGCATTCCGTCCTGAAATGCTTTGTTGTAATTTTCATGCTTGTATCATCATTTGCACAATTCCCTCGATTTTGCTTGCTAATATCTTCCACTAGCACAGGCATGGTACAATTTCATATCTTTTATGAGATAAACAATGTTGAATATCTTTTCTTGCATACACATTTGCGTATTAATATCTTAAGCAATAATAAATAACTATACGTAGAACTACTATGTGCCTTCAAATGTTCCCTAAAACTTAGAATAAAAGGCAATATCATAATAAATAGGTTTTCGCTTACTGTATTGTTCGTTTCACCAAATGTGTCGCATTCGTTGTGCGTTTTTAAATAATCACTGTACAGTTCGTTGACAAAAACCGTCACAAATCACTTTCTTGTCAAGATATTCGAGATGGTGTCGGCGACTCTTTTTATGTATTTTATTGTAAATGTTTATCTGTTAACTTAGTCAAATTAGTTGAACTTAAAATGTCATTCATACAAAGCCAAAATTTCAATGTTTAACCAGCGTACATCAGATAGAAATGTTTCTATTGAAAATTGGGACTTTCAACGTTTATCCAGATGAAATGAACAGTTAATAAATATATGTCAGAGGAAATAAAGTTTCAAAAAGTAGAGTACAGTCAATAAAACTTTAATGACTTACTTTTCACAATTTAAGGCTCTTTCAAATGCCAATATTGGTCCAAATTCACCTAGACGAAAGCAGACATAGGAGCTCGTTGAACTTACCGAATGACTTACGTGGCATTCCAATTGCTTTATTTTATAATTATTATTTTTAATATTAAGCTTTGTAGATGTGGTGTGATGGCCAGTTAGACAACTTTCCAACTAAGTTTAAATGAAGGGGTGTATTTATAAAACAATTATAGTCCAATGTACAACATTTCACAATGAGGAAAACCTATACCATATAATCTGCTAAAAAGGGCCCTGATATATAAAAAAAAAAATGTGAAATAATTAAAACGAGGAACTTTTAAACTAACGGTTATATATTAATAACTTAAGAATTATGTATTAAAGAAGAAAAAATATATGACAGATCTATATAACCAATGTACTACTGACGTTGGACCGACACAAAAAAAAAAAAAAAATTCGCCGGGATTAAACACGTGAGCCCCAACCCTCTTCTAAACATGGGACACTCACTCGCGTAACAGTAACACAAACCTGTACAGTTGCAATCAGCTCAACGCAAAATGTCCGTACAAGGCACAAAAAACATACATGTATACATAAAATATCGACAAAGGAGTAATTGAAGTAAGGATAGCTTTTCAAAGCGAATTACAACTAAGAGGTAAATCGTACCCAAAGTACTAGTCAGTAAATATCCAACGGTTTTAGGTAAAGACGTAATAAAACGCATGAACTTCTGCAATGCCAAATAATTATAAGTTAACAGTATCTAGAGAATGTACGATCTTATGAGTTATCATAAGTATGCATATGTTGTAATAATGTTAAGTGATGTTTAATTTAACAGGTACAGCAAAACTTTCCACATTGTAGCCAAACAAATGTTTTTTTAATTTTATTTTATGAAAGAATTTGGTAACGGGTGACTGGGAAATATACTATTAGATATGGTCACTTTAGTCTTTTTTCCGACCGGCAGTAAAACCTGACCGAAGTTGGTCACACGTTTAGTTGTGTGGGATGTAAAAGTACGCAGTCACGTCCAGTCCGAATGGGAATATAAGATCCAATGTCTCGTGTAGAGAGAACACCACGCTAATACACTGTGCAAACCCTTGCAAAAAACTTTTTGAGAGGTCCATAAATGGCCTGTTGAAAGGCAACATTTGTGTCCTAATTCAGTATACCTCATTTTATCCAGTGACAGTCCAAACTTCTCTGACGTAATTCCGGAGGGCCTCCTTCCAGGACCTACATGTACATGTAGTATGTGTTTCTACTTTTTGATTTTCCTGAACACGCATGACATATTTGCAAGTGAAAGTTAAGCAACATACAATCAGCCATTACGTACGTGTGTCATTAACAAATAATGGGGTGCAGAAATTTTACAGTACTGGTCAACTGTGAAACGTTTCATTTTTTATTGATAACTGTTAAGACATGAAAGAAGAAACAAAGCAAATGACTAAGGTTAGATTGATGATTGATGCTTTGCGCAACCGCAAAATTTACCAATGACGCTAAGGGTAACTAGGGAATATAAATACGGTCCCTTCGGTATTCTCCGAAATAAAGTCAAAATTTGAATGAAATGCATATGGGTGGGAAGACATTAACGTGCTAATAGTTACCAGAATTACGAATCATTTAGATTTTGTCATCACAGTAGAAAGCCTGTAATGTTCGATGAAGTTAAGCACAATCTTTATACCTTAAAAATTAAACAAACAAAAAACATAATTGAAGAAAGCAAACCAGTTTAATATTAAAAAATATCTCTTAATCTTTACATCTTCACATTTAAGAAACTGTATTACTATTGATGGCTATAAGTTACATGATCATTGTATACTCATACTCTGTAGCCTTAATGTAAATCTATTGTAATTGTATTTTCAATTTTGAATGTGTTTTTAATTTGATAGATGCTTTTGTGTTCTGTTAAATAACTTCTTTTAAAATTGTAACACGATGATGACTGCTGTACCCATATTTGGACTATTTTATTTGTTATACATGTCTGTTTAGTTCACGCATCATTGTAAATATTACGAAATTTGATGAGACAGTCGTACAAAAGTGAGAGGTTTAGCGCTATAAAACCATTTTTTTTTTACATTTGTAAATACCTGAACCAAGTCAGGAATATGACAGTTGTTGTCCATTCGTTTTTTATGTGTTTTGTCATTTGATTTTGCCATTTGATTTTCCTCTGAGTTCAGTAATTTTGTGAATTTACCTTTTCCTACCAATTTACACTTTCGTATACATAAGGATTTTTTTACATGCAAAAAATACTTTTAAGAGTGTTCCAATAATACAACGGATATTATGAGTTGCTGTCTGCATGTAATATTGGTATATTATTTTTTTCTAACATGCATATTGGTTATAATCATATCAAATTAATACATTCAAAATTCATTGACAAACGCAATATTGTGTCAACGTAGCGTACAGTATAAAAAAGGTATAATGACAATGAAGCGTACACAACATGAAAATAAAGACATTTTAAAACGTATATTTTTCTGTTTCTAGACACAACATAAAGATACGATCGTAATAAGTTTGTTAATTTTAAATTATGAAATTTATAAATACACAATGTATGTATGTTTTATCATTAATCATTAATTTTTGAATATCTAAAAATACCAATTTATCATTGATATCGACGTGCGTGTTTTAATGTTTGTATATAAAAATGTCAAATATTTGTAAAAACCTTTTAGTAACTTATTAGTATTATGGCAAAGAACATATTGGAGCAAAATATCCGAAGAATAGATATTGGATTTTCTTTGAAAGAATTGTTTTTTTACTGTCTGAACTCAGTGTTACACGGTGTGCTCGATTCGAACGCGTCAACGTCCGGTTTTAATCTGTATCGGGCTATACCGGGTGATGCTCTCCGGTTACGAATCCTTAAACCATAACACTGAGGCTAATTGTGAATTAAATTTATTAATTTATAACAAACAAACATATTGTGATGTCATTTGCACTGGACGGTGCCATGTTGAAATATCTATAAATACAAAATAGAAACATTCAGTATACAAATAAAATGCGACCAATATTGGATTAAATGGCAATGATAGAGATGTCGGTATTACACATGGACTCCACAACATTTTGTCCTTTAAAAGGTGACAAATTTCGACTTGATTGTGTGTTTAAAAAAGCTCAACCGAGTGCAATGCAATCTTGTAATTTATTCATTCATTACCGTAATATTAGAGAAAGCAGTCACCATATGTAATAAAGACACATGCAAGGAACATTCAACTTGGTGAAATGATAGGTTAAGCAAGTCATAAAATTGAGATCATTATATACGTCTTAAAAACACCCTGCATCGAATGATGTGTGGAATGAACCTCTGCTACTTCCTTGTGAGTTCAAAAGATTTCCTCCGTTTCCTTGACCTAATTTGTCTCATCTTAGTCTGTTTACGAGATTTGCAAATCATTAGTTATGAGAAGAATGACTGAATCATTGACATCAATAGACATTTCTTCTTCCGTTAAGACCCATATATCACAGCCACTGATAATAATCATACTAACAAATAACAAAAAAGAGTAAAGTGCAATACCACACGACAGAGCCGAGGGTTGGTTTAATAACAACCATTTTAATAATAGTTTATGTGTACAAATTACGAATCAGTACGAAAAGTAAGCATATATTACATATACTAGTATTTAAATACACACAATCCTTTGTAAACCAATCAATCTCTTAATGCATGATACAAAATATCAAATAGTATGGATGTAAAAATTAACGTGACCTATCGAGTAGACCCTGTCGTGCCGAATGATTGGCAGTACTTCATTTGCCACAGCGGCTTAACCCGGGTTAGCCCGGTCGACGCTTCCGGTATAGGCACAGTCGCTTCATTTGCTGTAAAATCAGTCGCCGGCGCAAATAGGCATACGCCGCCCTCGCCGGTCTTCACTCACCGGCAAGCAATCAGCCGGTCATAAAAGTATGGCGGGAAGCGCAATTTTAGATAAATTATCGGAATTTAAAAGGTGAAGATTGATTTTTGTCAATCAGACTTGTATGTTACATGATACTGCATTGGTCCACTATGACGATATTAAATTGCCATGCTATATTTTATTTTTAAATTTATAATAAAATTGAGAATGGAAATGGGGAATGTGTCAAAGAGACAACAACCCGACCAAATAAAAAACAACAGCAGAGGGTCACCAACAGGTCTTCAATGTAGCGAGAAATTCCCGCACCCGGAGGCGTCCTTCAGCTGGCCCCTAAACAAATATATACTAGTCCAGTGATAATGAACGCCATACTAATTTCCAAATTGTACACAAGAAACTAAAATTAAAATAATACAAGACTAACAAAGGCCAGAGGCTCCTGACTTGGGACAGGCGCAAAAATGCGGCGGGGTTAAACATGTTTGTGAGATCTCAACCCTCCCCCTATACCTCTAACCAATGTAGAAAAGTAAACGCATAACAATAAACTTATCTCCGAGAAACGTTTGTATGATGAATAAGGCCTCAGAAAAAAAGATTGCATTTTGAAAATATATATTTATTGTTAATAGGTTCATCTTTTATATTCCCTAGCTTAGAAAGCAAAAAAAGTATAAATTTGAACTTCTGTCGCCATCTTTAAATCAGCCGGTTCCACTCGTTTTATTTTCAGCCATATTTTACCCGGTCACGTGATAGGGGGAACAGGGCATAGCCCGACCTAGAACAAATGAAGCAGCCCAATGATTTAATCGCCAAATCACACAAAACACTTAACCTATACGCCATCTATGGGCAGACAATTCAGAAGAAAATAATTTCATTCTAATTCATAAATTGTATTTCTTCTTCCGTTAAGACCCATATATCACAACCACTGATAATAATCATACTAATAAATAACAAAAAGAGTAAAGTGCAATACCACACGACAGAGCCAAGGGCCGCAATACCACACGACAGAGCCGAGGTCCGAAACACAAAGAACGGGAAAATTTTAAAGGGTGATCTATATCATGCAATAAAAGTCTGAAATTAATGCGACAGAAATTATCTAAAGAATCCTTCACGATACCGGTTTGCCATTTCGGAACACCATCTACCGAGTCTCTTAAAAAGGGTCTAGTAAACCTAAAATAGCACCTTCAGACCTAGAACTGTGCAACCAATCACGCTTAATATCAAGAATAAATTTGCTTAAAACTTCAATAAAGAGCTCACGTATCCTAAAGTATGATACTGGCGTATTCTTTTTACGTAAAACATTAAAATCTTAACATAATGGTCAAATTTCTAAAAAATAAACTCGCCAGAATTGCTAGAAATATCAGCCCAATGCACAAATAATTCCATGTTTTTCACTGGACACTTAATATACGAATGTGTACGAGCAATTAATACTTAATTGCCATCTCACAATCTGTATACGTCTGTTTTGATATATTAAATGACAATTGACATATAACATTCTAAAATAACTTAAAATAATCACTTTTTCGAATATTATATGGATTATAGCTCTTCATCATTTATATTAGCTTTGGATTTCAAATATTTTGGCCACGAGCATCACTGAAGAGACATGTATTGTCGAAATGCGCATCTGGTGCAGAAAAAATTGTACCGTTAATGTTATTAAGCAACTTAGAAACTCGCAAATGCAATGAAACACGTACAAATATTAAATACGCTGATTAAGCAAGTTATCAAAAAAAAATAAAAAAATATAACATCCCACATCGTATGCCGTAATTCTACCGAAACAGGCTCCTTAAAACTTCGTAGGAGTAGCCAAGCTACGCTTCATATCTTCTGGTAGGTTAATAACTAAAGACGAATTCGTCGGTAAACATGATGATCCAATAAGAGAATGTATCCAGTCAATGCATCTAAGAATATAGCAACGTAAAAAGCTTTTGCTGGTACAATGTATTATAACCATTTTCAATTCCGTTTGATGCAGCCCAATTATTCCATCGTAAAAAAAAATTCTGATGTCCTTTTGTAGTAGAAACTGCTCGAGATTCCTACGTCAGTTCTGAGAGAAAATTCCCTATGCTAACTAGCGAAGCAGGTAAAAACTGCAATTCTTCCGGAGAGTGCCTGCAAAAATATATTATTTTGTAATTGAAAAAGGAAACATTACTAATAAAAGCAATCTAAAATTATAACTATCAGTTAAGTACTATGCATTTATTTTAATTCTCACTGTAACATCCGCAAAATTCATATGAAATCTCAACTCAAAAACTAACTGAAATTCAAATTCTAGTAAAACTAGTAATCTATACCAAGAGATCAATAGAGATCTATCATACATGCTCAGATCAAGGTGATCTATAATAATACATGCTCAGATCAAGGGGATCTATAGTACATGCTCACATCAAAGTGATATATAATACATGATCACATCAAAGAGTTAGATAATACATGCTGACATGAAAGTGATACATGCATAATACATGCTCACATCAAAGTGATCAATAATACATGCTCACATTATAATAAACTGACCTAACTGGATGAAAAATCCATCATAATGCTAATATACAAATGTCAAATCAACATTGCCAAATATGGCCTTTTTACTCTTACCAGCTATATAAGTATTTTTGTAAGTAGGAAGATCCATACAATTTGTCACTTCAGAAATGAAACCACCACCATATGGAAAAAGGCTTTAGCCAAAAAGCAGCAGAGAGCCAGTAAAGTAAAAGTACCAACAGTTTAATTTTGACTGTCGGATATATACATTAATTCCTGTGGGAACAAAGAAACAGGTGAAAAGAACAACCCGTTGATTCTTCGCGAGTCAACCTTGAAAGCGTCAATACCTTCCAAAACCTGGAATAAAAAACTATCAATTTAAAATTGTCATCAGAGGCAAACTTATCAACCTCATGAGGTCCCCAAAGGCATTCAACTATCTGAAATACAAATTCAGAAATAGCCTATAGTCAAACATGTTAATCAACAATTCTTCTAAGATAATCTGCTCTCTTATTCTCAATACGTAGACTCACTACCATGTCAATATAAACATTGTGCAATATATGTCCTAAAATTTCTAAAATTAACTTTTGCAATACTGATGTTGTGCTCCTTTTACTAACAACTTTTTGATTGTGGTTAATTTTATATTCTTGTAAGCTAAAACGTTTATCAACGACAAAAATACATATTTCACTACTGTGAACTCCTTCCATGTAGAACTTGGAGAAACCTCACATTCTAACCACGCATCGTGAACAATATTACATGGGTTTTCACTGTATACTGTACATTATAGTCTGCCAAGAACTTCAGACTTAAAAGGTAAAACATTGACTTCATGTGAATTTTAAACCTAAAACAAATTTTAAAGAGACCAAGACTGTCTACAGATAAATGTATATATATAACTGTTCCATGAGTGAACACTATTTATATCATTAGACAAATGTTTTGTCAATAAATATACAATGTTGCCTATAACTCGAGAAATAGATATAAGTTGTTCTTCCAAAGAAACTACCTTCCTTACAAATACTTTTCAGTTCTTGCTAAACACAATTTTATGTATGAAATGATATTCATTATCTTGTCTGTACGATTGTCAGGAATAGTAAAAACTCCTTTACTTAGTGCCCAAAAATGCAAGTTCTTGAATAGTAGTCCACAAACTTTTCAGCCTTGGGTACAAAACCGCTACGTATTGTATTACTTAATATTCCTCATCGTCATGTGCACCAAGTACATCTTCTAAGTACATATTAATCTGCTTTCCTTCTCCTCTTCATTTTAAATGCGTTGTCTAGATAATTTAGTAAAAATATAACAAGCAGTAACATCGTTATTTAAAACACCATGCAAATCATTATGATAGATATTTAGTATGAGGTGGAAACATATAGACATGGTATTATGCATAATGTGTATCATACTTAAACGTATATAAATTGGTATAAATGTAATGTTTTGCAATACGTATATCTTCAAACTTTACACTCAGCTTCCACAAATGTCTGTCATATTCTCTAGCTCAAATCTTTAGTTAAATTAAACGTGTTTTATTTTTGACTGAACAGAAACATAGTTAAAGGATTCACAACAAAGTGAATATTTGACATCTCTACAATTAAATCATAGCTAATAAATCAGTAATACTTGATTTAACAAAAGAGGTATTTTTTAAAACTAATAAATTAATTGACAAACAATAAATCGATATTGTATTTATAATAAATATCGGCGTATCAATATCTATCTAAAATTGAATGTTTATGCCAAGTATATCCATAATAATAATATCAGATTGACCTGGTTGATATTCAATATAATCATTGATCAAATTATAATCAATACAATTATCTTTTATAGGTAAAATTTATAGATAATTTAAATACTCATCTTTCAAAAAATTCACTGAGGCAAGGTTTGGGTGGCTGATTTACTACTAATGACACACGGACTGCTGGACCTGTAGCGTGTGTAGGACCCACAAGAGTAGCACTGCCCCTTTTCCTTTTTCTCTTCATTTGGAAATCCATCAACTGGTTAGCACCCTGCAACTCATTTCTAAGTCCACCAATTTTATCCGTCTCACTATCACCAATAATTGGCTCAATACCTCTACTTTGTTGATTTAAAGCAGTTAAAACAGTTCTCAACGAAATATCGGATTCACCTTCATTATCCAAGACTAAATTCAAACGAACATAACTGACTAACACAGCTAAAAACATTAACGTGACCTATCGAGTAGACCCTGTCGTGCCGAATGATTTAATCGCCAAATCATACAAAACACTTAACCTATACGCCATCTATGGGCAGACAATTTAGAAGAAAATAATTTCATTCTAATTTACAAATTCAACCGACTGAAATTATATTAATCTGCTTACTACTCCATTGATGACCTCGAGTGGTAAGTACATGTAGTTTTCGTGTTGCTCAGTCTTTAGTTTTCATTAGTCTTGTATATACAGTTGTGTGTTTGAATGGTTTTACATTAGTCATTTTGGGGCCCTTTATTGCTTGTTGTTCGGTGAGCCAAGGCGCCGTGGTGAAGACCGTACTTCAACCTATAATGGTTTACTTTTACAAATTGTGAGCTGGATGGCGAGTTGTCTCACTGGCACATTCACCACGTCTTCTGGCGTGTTCACTTTATTTTTTACCTATGTGTTTAACTCACCCTTTGGTATTCTACTCCTCTTTTATATCAGTTTTATAAACAAAATAACGATTAAGGTTATCGATACATTGTGTCTCTCTATCAATTTTGTCGTATTTATAAAATTCTGAATACCAGTTGATTTGCATCTCGGGTCATGCATGCGTAGCGAATTATGTTTATGGTATTCACACAACATGATTAAAACCTTTACTGTTTGTGTTTGATAGTATTTTCTGACAAGTGAAAATGTTCGTCTATAACCACTTATGTGTTGAAGTGGAATAATTGAAATGAGATTAATTAATATTTTAAATAGTCTTATTGTCTATCATACCACATCGCCTTTTTTTTTTTTTTTTTTTTTTTTTTTTTTTTTTTTTTTTTTTTATATAGATATGTGATTACTGATACATCAGTGTTTTATAACTATATACTGCTTTATATTTTAGCCTGCACTTCAAGCAATACGTTTAAATGATAAAAAAAAAAAACACTGTATGAATTTGTTGTCTCCAAAGGTAAGGTATTATTTTTTTTATAATTTCGTGATTTATGTTGTAAATCGTAATCGAATTGGTCGTCATGGTAGTCATTGATTACAAGGGACGGTATTAGTCACATCAAAATAAATCGCTTCCATCATGAAACGGAAAATTTCAAAGTTCAATAAAAAACACAACTGATTGACATTGGGCCTGAATTGATATAAACAATACACACATCCGTTATCGATATACTTCAAACGGTTTAAAAGCAGTCAACATGTCGAAGAATGTATACAATTTCATGATATCATAGTTATTGATGACAGGGAATGGTAATTCCTGTCATTAAAAATAAGCTTTTCCGTTATATATGATGATTACAGTAGGTTACCAATGTTTAAATCTCGTAAATTGATTTGATACAGACTAATGAGGGTAAAAAAAAACTATAAAAGAGAGACGAAATATACAAGAGGGACATTCAAATTCATAGATAGAAATGTATTTACCCGAGGGAATCGGAAGAACTTAGACGGGGCGAGACCGGTGCATGACAATGATTATCGTCACCTGGTATGCATGCATCATCTACATGTACCGTCAAAATGTTCCGATCGGTAACATGGATGGGGTCGGTTTAACAACAATTAATTTGCTTATTAAATGTACTCGATTACACCTAAATTCAGATTTAATCGATAACATTATATTACTTTTCAGTCCAAAATAAACAATTTTAAATGTGTTGGCTTTAAATCGTGTAATATCTTGCCGTGTGTCCTTCAGTATAGACGTATTCAGTATTTTGTTGACATACGAAGACTGCTGACAGTCATAGAAGTAATATAAACACGTTGAAATTGAGATATTTTTTTCTAAACATAGCGTTATCCATGCGAACTGAATAGTATATTCTTATATTAAATATAAATACTTCTGTAAAATAATGCCTTATTTACGATTTAAAATTTAATTTTGTGATAAATTTCTATTCAAACTTTTCAAATGCTTGTTTTGACATACGCTGTATGTTCTTATTGTCTTGAGAGGAATGATTTATAAACAATATAATAAAATCCCACACATAACCATGTCTCATTAATACATAGTACCACGATATGTGATGATACACGTATTAACCTTTAACAATATATAAACAATATCAATGTTGTGTAAAAAAAAAACCGCGTAAATATTTTCTAAAAGTTTTTTCCCGCAGCTGGATTTCTTTTATACTTTTAATACGGAAGTTACTGTATGAAGAACCTAAGAAAATAATTTAATATTTGGCGCAACATTATGCATGCCAAATGCGGAAAATCTTGCATGGTTAATCACACGAGAGAGTTTGCTTACAAGAAATTAAGTACGAAAGAGAAGAGAGTCTGTCTGAAATTTTTCGTCTTTTATTTTGCCACGCTTTAAGGAACATGTGTACTAAGTTTCAAGTTGATTGGACCAACTTCATCAAAAACTACCTTTACCAAAATTAACCTGAACTGGGACGAACGGTACGACGAACGAACGAACGGACCCATAGACCAGAAAACATAATGCCCTCTACTATCGTAGGTGGGGCATAACAATTTGCAATGCGTTTAAAACTGTTAGTATGAAACAAATATCAGTTCATAATTATATCACTCACTTTAAAAAAAAGTGGGGGTATACTGTTTAACCTCTGTCTGTCCGTTAGTCAATCCATCCGTCAGTCCGTCCGTTCGTCCCATGAATATATTCGTCGCATATCTCTTAGGAACTAAATTACAAGGATTTCTGAAATTTGGTTTCAGGGTTAATATAATTCAGTTATATCGTGCGATGCGTTTTCAGATTCATCACTCAACAACTTCCTGTTTACCGAAATATTTCGGCGGGGGTATCATCAGTAAGCAGTAACTCAATGTTTCACTTGTTTTATAAATGCTTTAGAAGTTTACTTAAATCTCCTACAAAAATCGCCAAAATCGGCTATAGAGATCCCGGCCACTCATCTTCTAAGTGGAAAGGGGATGGAATTAACTCGGCTCATACGGCACAAAAACTATAATAAACCTAAAATTCGGTTCTTTGGCCAGGATGTTGTCTTTTTGACAGATTCTACATTTCCTTTCTCAATTCTATTCAGGACAAGTTTTATCTTAATTCTTGTTTTACATTTTCTAAAAGTAAACAAAATATAGGTGTTCTGCATCCATTCGAAAACAAATCTTTTTAATCTTTTATTCTTAAATGGTCTGTGTGGTAGGCCATGAAGAAACAAAACAACAAAGGAAGGAAGATTCTGCATTTCCTTTGTCAATTTTATTCAGGACAAGTTTTCTTTGATTGTGAACAAAATGAGATGCGGGATATTGTTTGACCCAAATTGAGTTGTTAACTTGATTGAAATAAATATGCAACTCTAGTGCAAAAGGTTATACAACGACGAGAAGACATTTTTTAAATTGATGATTTTGACTTAATTATCAGGAGTCACTGACTGTATCATCCGTCGCGTAAATCTCTAAATTCACGGATAGATAAGGTTAACAATCCGATAAAAAACTTTCAATGGTATTTTTTAACGCCATGTAAAATCAGAAACAGAAACAAATGCAATTTTGCAATGTTGCGTTAATTTTCAAAAAAGATGATGCTGGATATATTACATTGATCTGTAAACATGAGGCAAGGACTAATGGAGGCAGTACAAGCTGAAAAAAAAACAACATATAATTAGATCACATCAAATAAACATGTTGTTCTTCATATTTTTTTCAATCTTGAAATGTCATACTTTAGATGTTAAAATACAATCTATTTTACTTTTACATAATATTGTAATTTTCAAGTTCACTTCGAATCAAATTTCTCTGATAAGGGATATCCAGGCGAAACTTATAATTATAGTAATACATAAAAATAGTTGATATTTATTACGAACACGGACAGATTGAAATTTCGCACTTCAGATATATTTTTAATGTTATTTAATAAAGTTTTCAAATGTTATTTTTCGTTTAAATCACTTTTAGTTTAACATGCATTTTAGTTTGTTTTGTAAACATTGACATGCGTATATATGTATTGCAAGAAATATATCTGAAACGGATGAAATTGCACACGCAGCTGCAGTTCTCATTTAAAGATAACATTGAAGATAATACATGTAGAAATGAACTATTCAAAGAAGGCAAAGATATGTATTTATTGGGTAAATTAAAATAAAACGGCGTAGATAAATCCTGTTCTAGATACGGAGAGCGAAAGCGAACAAAATTTTACATAAACTTTTGACGACAGGTAAGTTTTTCGAGATACATTTCTGTTACCTATAGTATTCGAGAGTCCCGTTTAAAATCTTTGATTATACACATCAACAGTAAAAGAAATACCAAGAAAATAACAAAATTTTAATAGACGTCCAAAAAATACATTTTCATTGGTACAATATTTGAAAAATTGTGCTAGTCTGCATGGTTTACCACAAACAGTACCTCATAACAGACATGACCCTGAACCTCAGATTGTGTTATATTCTTGTGAATCAAAATAGTCGGGTTTTGACACATATGTATCAGCATTTCAGACAAATGGAACTGGATGTAGATATAAGTAGATGAGTATGAGTGCCAATGAAAAAACTCACCATCCATGTCATAATTTAAAAAAGTAAACCCTTATTGGTCAAAGTACGGTCTTCAACACGGAGCATCTATAGACTAGATATGTCCACTGAACAGAATGGACAAACGTCTGGTCGCCTTGCTGTCCGCACATAATATTTGCATCCATATATTCTGATGTGTGTCGTAGATGGGACTCTTATACTAGTATAATAGTCCCAGGTCGTAGTTATAGACCTTCAACATTGAGATAAAACATACCGTACCGTCGGCTATAAAAGACCCCAATATAAAAAATATGAAACAATTAAATTAATTACAGCCGATTCCATTGAGTGTGTAGGCAAAGGTAATATCTTTGGTTAGCTAAGGTATACGACCATCCTTTCGGAGTAGCCTGGTCTTACAGACAGATAGATTGGTTATCTGTCGGATGAGTCTACTTTTAAAGGAGTGTAGTTTACCTGAACTAAAAATGACTTCACGGTTAAGCTAGCCACAAATCAAGCTAACCAAAGATATTACATTTGCCTTCAAATTGAATAGAATCGGCTGTAAATTAATACCAGTATTAAACGCCCTATTGGCAAAATATATTCCACTCCTTTAGATTAAATGTTCAAAACACTGACCTTCCACGACAAATTCCCACATTGAGCTCCTTTAATCTATTATATTTCATTTCTAATTTTATTGTCAATTTGATTTTGAATGGCCAAACTGTTTTAACTGGCAATATGAATTGATTCAATCTGAATCTTAGAAAGATCGAATAAGAGGACAAATTAGTCAAGTTGATCCTTAATATCAAATAAATACAAACAGACACCCACGTGAAATCATAAATCATAAACAGAAAACTCAGATGACCATGTCTTAAAATCAAACGAATGAAACAAAAAATAACACAGAAATTTAAAAATTGAGCAACACGAACCCCATGAAAAACAGATAGTGCCCTGAAAGAATCAGGAGTTCACACTTCAGTGTGTTTTTTTTTAATTACATTTAAGATAACACTGAAATCGCTACCAAAATAAAAAAAAAAATCTTATATATTTGAAATCCAACAAATGAAAGTCTTTATTGTTCTGTTATTGTAGAAGAAAAAAATCGGTATATGACTGACTATCTTGCTTTGTGTGTGCTACATGTAACTGGACGATATTAAAAAAATAAGCCTTTGGTCATACTAAACGTTTGGTAGATTTTGTCAAGCTAAAAAAAAATATTGACGATCAAACTGTGATACTGTATCGCATGTGGCAGAATTATTCCAAAAATCATCATCAATAAGATAAGTCGGTTAACATTGTAAGCAAGTGAACGATGAAACTACTTAGAAAATGGAGAGATTAGAAACCAATTTTATCTGTTTTGATTAAACCTATTCTCTGGTATCAAAAAGTACCATTGTTTCATCGTTGCTGATGATAAATCAGAAATTGATTTTACAAAAAAAAAAATGAACAAAATAAAAAGAAATAGATACTCTTCATCGTCCTTTATAATAGTTCGATAAGTTGGCTCGTCCTGTAGTTATTCCTGCAGCCAGAATTGCACGTGTTAGGTAGAAACATCTATAATATTAAAATAATCGTCCATATGCTAGGAAGGAATATCAGGCTACATTTTGTCAAGTATCAAGAGAAGAGTAAAGTAGTAAATTGCTGCAAACTTAAATCGACGTCAAAGTGTATGATTCCAACGTTACGTTGAATTTTACGTTAGAACACATTTCATGTGTTACCAAAATTGAAATTTCTCAACTAATTTTTCACCGATCGTTTTCAAATTTTTTACATTGAGTTGGCATAAGTATTTTCTGTTTAATTAATAAAAAATCTGATAATTCATAATTTTTGCCATAAGGGTCGTTTTTGCTTGTCAGGCGTCATATATATCTGGTAGCTTTTATCCTTGGAGAATTAGGACAAATAATTGCCGGCAGTCTTCGTATGTCAACAAAATAATAATTAGATGGCGTCTATACTGAAAGACACACGATGGTACATTATTTCGATCCCACACATGTTAAATTGTTTAGTTTGGACTTTTCATAATGAAGGTCGTATTTCAATCTATACTGGTTTGCTGTTACAAATTGTGACTTGAATGGAGATTTTTCTCACAAGCACACATACCAAATCTTCCTTTTTCTATGTTTATAATTCTTGGCAAGTCTTTACTGTCTTATTCGAATGCATTATGTATTCGGATATGCACAACAGATGTACGGTTTATCGAGCAAAGTTTGTCTAGTCTAATACATGTACCTCACTCACATGGACAATTGAGAAAAATTCAAACAAAAAATCAAATGGACTGTGATTAATGATAAAACGAAAAACGAACAAAACATATTAATGAGACTGACATTACCTTTTTTTCTCAATTGAAAAGTAAACCCTGTTATGTATTTGCCATGAGTTGATTTTGCAACTTGGATCTGACTTGTTAATAATATTTTTTTTAAAGTTTTAACTTTACGCCAATTTGTTAAAATTACATAATCGTGGTATCAACATATCCTATGGTATGTGACATACTTTATCAATAAAGTCTATAGGTTGCATAAAAAGAAATCAAACTGTTATATATAATTAATAATACAAGAATAAGTTTTCATCCTTATACACCATAATGAGAATTGATTTCAGAAGAGATGGAATAATAAAGAAAATGAGAAAAAAATGAATGAAATTTGTCTTTATAAAGGAAAACAAATTCTTCTCCTCCTTTTTTCCTCATACTATGCAAGAATTGAAGCTATGGGACCTTACTTTTGTAATTCTTTTTTGATTGTATAAAAAAGTTAAATAAATATTTTAAACACTACACATGCTTCAAAATACACATGTTGTCGTGCATATTTGGCAAATAGAATATTTTTGTAATTAGGAAAATTATCCGTTGATTTTCCGTTCATTTATTATTGTTTTTTCACAATGACATACTATTAAAGGCAAATTAACATATGTATTGAACTCGGAATTTTTTATTCGTTACAACACGCGATAAAAAGTAGTACATCGCTTTTCGAAATTCATAAATCTATTGAAAAAAAAAAAATAAATCTGGGTTACAAACTAAAACTGAGGGAAAAACATCAAATATTAGCGGAGGACAACGACACAACAGAAACACTCAAATACAATATACACAGAAACGAACTATGATATTACAATGGTCATTTCTTTACTTGGTACAGGATATTTTAAGAAAAAAAATGTGGGTTGGACCTGGCCAAGTGGCTAGCCAGACCTCCCGCTTTTTTGGCATTGATAAATATAACATTGAAATGACAACATTGTATACATGATAATATAACAAGAAATGGAAGAACATACAGGACAGAAAAAACACACAAATAAACAATACAATTGAATATTACGACAAGCTTATAGTTATCAAATTTACCAGGCTTATAATTTAATAAATAAATAAGATAAAAACCACGCAATACTAGTTGTAATTTGCAGTATCATAGCTTAAACGTAGACCTTCGTCTATCTCTTTAACATTTTACTCTGTGAAAAAAATAAATAAGTTATTATACATGACAGTTACATTATAGCCGTATGTTAATAATCGACTTTAATGACGTTTATCTCAAAATTTAAATGGATTTAATCATATCAATACATCAGTTTCCTATATAATAACATGTGTTAAAATGTAATAACTACGAGATTGTGATCTATTTAAATATACATCAATTATTAAGTAATATAAACATATTGTATTTATCTTAAAAGTAATAAAATCAACACCATGTAGGAATCTTATGCAAAGTACAATGGACTATAAGTTTTTTTTTGCAATACGACTTTAACAAAGTATTATTAATATATCGAATAAATCAATTAATTAGCATACTCATTTGATCTCAGAAATGAACTTGACAGATAGGAAAAAAACAGTATGATATTTCTGATGGGGAAACTCTGTTGGTTTGTTTTAATAGTATTGGTAATGTTTAAAATATTGATAGATCGTTTGATGATTGCTTGACGCCGTACATGATCACAAAGACTACATTACAGTGAAAACATTTCATATTTGAACTAAACACAGTTAAAAAAATCAGAAAAAATATATTTCAATTACATGCCTGAAATAATATGGTTGCTTCGCAAAATATACTTTTTGCTATGTAATTATAGTTCAATTACATGCCTGAAATAATATGGTTTCTTTGCAAAATATACTTTATGCAATGTAATTCTTTATGAAGGGTTAACAGTTTCTGGTCATCATATTTTGTTTCGCCGTGTTGCTCATACAAGGACACGCACGCAAAGTAACGAATGTAACAGAAATAAATAACCTTATTGAATTAACAATATATTCTTATAACCTTAACATACGGAGGTTAGAATTTAAAGGGAAATTACTAAATATAAATGTTAAAAGAAAGTAGACAACATCATGGTAAGAAAAAAAAACCCAACACAGTACAAAAATACTAACAAGTGCTCAAAATTAAATTGAAACTTAAAACTTAAGGATGTATTCTTCTGACTTTTCAGTCTCGTTCAGTCTTGTTGAAATCTCGTTCTTGAATTATTTACAAAACATGTGATACAAGTGGAAAATATCAATGAATTTTAAAAATATTATAATCAATCATAACTCTTCGAACAAATTGAGTATTTACAATGAATGTTTTTTTAATAATCCAGTTTTCAAATTTTACGACCAATCAAGTCAGTATTTTTAGTCAAAATTTTGAGGGATACAAAAATTGATTTTACAAGAATTAAGTACATCCCATATCATTTTGGTCTTTTCAAATTTCTTAGATATGTTTTTTTTTCAATCATTTATGACAAAAAATTGAAATAATATGCATTTTGTTGTAAAAACTGAGAAAACTCACAAAAAAAAACGAAAGTGACAGCATGGTAAATTTTACATAAAAAAACGTCAAAATATGATAAAACTTTCTTATATTAACACCTACCTATAGTTTTTATCAGTAAAATGTATTCAAATTGGGTACTTCATCTTTATAAAATGTACTCTAGACTGGGTATATAGTGCATGATGCATATGTCGTACCGAATCGTATTCTTATACCATTCGATGGTCATTTTCATCAAAAAGAGAGACAAGACGATTGGGTTTAAGTAATGACAAAAATATTTAATAAATTAAATTTTGTTTTGGAAGTAATAAAAACAATGAATATGGGAAATCTTAAATCAGTTGCTAGGCAACCAAGAGGTAAAATAAAAAAAAAAATAAGTCAAGATTTTTGAACGAAAGTTGTCAAGAACGGTTGTATCAATAATAACTCCTTCTGACAAATAAGATCCATGTCATTCATCATTCATCAAATTCTTTTAAAATTCTGATAACAAGAATAATACTTATGTTAACAAACATTCAAGAGGAACACATGAAAGATATTAGAGCAGTCAATTATTAACAAAAATCTGTTTTTGTACATTGAAATATATATTAATTGTTTCAATTACAAACGTTGACATTGTACAACTGTTTTCAAGTCGTTAAAAGATGTTATATATTAAGTCACATTCTTACTCGTAATGATCTCGCTAAGTGTTTTTGTCCCCAAACATTGTATGAGGTAATGTAACACTCAAAGTAATATAAGGTTGATACTTTAGCTAGTTTATTTTCTAAGTGTCTAAGTCACAAAAGGGTGATTTGTATTTCCTATTCTGCCAGGGATATTGAAAGAACTCGTTTCGTCTGACCTCTTTAAGTGCAAGAATGTTAACATTGTTTACAAATTGTAACATTCTGGCTTCCATTTTATTCAAAGGTATTCACTTATAAAAACAACAAAAAACAGCTTGTTTTAAAGAAAAATACTGTACGCAGTTAGATAGCAATCCGTTTAACCGATTAAATATACATTTACCCAAAAAAATAAAATAATGTCACGAACAGGGTTAATGAGGGTGCATTCCCGACCACAACAAGCATCAAATGTTCTCAAGCATTTTAAACTCTTATTTTATTCAGTGTCTTTCTCTTGTTACCATTTCATAGTTTTACTGTCAATATATAACTACGGGAACATGAAGTAAATATGACAAGAAGTTTTTGAATTAATGAATTGAACAGTTATTTATAATACAAAGGATAAAGAAGTTTTCAATAAAAAAAGACCTTTTACATAGATTGTAAATAAACTGCATCTGATGGAACATCTATTAAACCAATTTTCAGTGATTTTGAAATTGCCTCACTTAAAATAACTATTTTTATTCATAATCTGTATTATTTAAAATGCTTTAATCTATTCATTTTGAAATATAGAAAGTCATCGATTTAGACAACTGACAGTATTATCGCTAGCTGAGTAATATATAGCATATAAATAATTAACGGAGTGGCTATTTGTCCGGCTAGCCGGACGAATAGTGCCAGGGCTATTTGTCCGGCCACTGTAAAGCGCATGTCATATAATGTGCGTTCGGAAGTGCGTGTAACATTATCTTCAGTAGCACCAAGGGGGCGCGTGTAATCTGATCACTGATTTTCAATTTTAAGATCATGGCTGAAATATTTGTGATAAATTTTGCAGTTTTCGGAATTTGACAATGGAACACGATATTATGAACTTCCAAGAATGATATGAATCTTATGAAAGGGACTCTAAAAAATTAAAATCACAAGGAAAATGGGAAATAAAAGATAATTATATATATTTGATCGGAGAATTAGTTTTACAAAATTATTCGATTCGCTACAGATGTGTACAGGTGGAAAAGATGTTCAAAGCAAGTGTAGTTGAAAAAGGCCTTTACAATTGCAGGTCTAACTGAATGAAATTTAGCTGTTATAATCCAAAAATGAGTCTTGCAAGACAAGAAAAGAAAAGAGAAATTTGGGGAAAGGAGCACATTGTGACACCCGATCCCCTCACGTAAATAAAATAAAAAACAGTGTTTTTTACTCTTCTGGGGGGGGGGGGGGGGGGTATTATAGAAAAATCTCTCACCTTTCACTCAAAATATGGATAACTTTATGTCAAGGGGTCTATAATTCTCTTTGACAGCTACAAACATAATAATTTTGTACCTTTTTCAGCTAGACAAAATCCTTTACGTTAACTTAAAATGCTCGAGTCAAACACTACCCAAGTTTGTTTTACAAGTAAATTCTTCTCTCTTCTTATATAAAAAATATGGGATATGATTTTATTCTAATTATTCGTTATCCACATTGGACTATATATACTAGTATGAAGAAAACAACAATTTCAATTACCAGTAACAACATGAACAAGATTAGGCCCTAACACTAAAGATTTCAAACATGTGTGCTACCCCCTGGTGATGCTGAAGATAATATTACACGCACACACAAATATTATAGTGACATGCGCATTGTATTGGCCGGACAAATAGTCCTGGTACTATTCGTCCGGCTAGCCGGACAAATAGCAACTGCCAATAATTAACAGGTACATAAACTCATCATAGATACCAGGACTAAATTTTGTATTTACTATTAGGTATTGACAATTGTATTTAAAAAATGAATCCTATTACATGCACTACGACATTATAGTTCAGAAAAAATTCAACAAAAGTTTTAAAAATAAAGGAAACGTCATGGCTAAGACAACAAGCAGAACAATTAAAAAAATCGAACTAAATTTGAAACTATTTTCAACTTTGACAGGATTATTTCTCAACTACCCTAGAACAAATCGATATAAGCTAGACGTCAAAAGGATAAAATGTTTGTCATATGTCTATCATTTACGTTTTGTCGATTTCGAAATAGTTGCACCTTTGTAAGATTTTCTGCATTATTTTTTAGTGGCAAAGTTTTTAATATTTTATTTATAGAACACAATGGCTGGATGTATAAGTATCGAGCCGCACTAAAAAAGGATTTTACAAAAAATAGACAGTAAATGTTATTAATATATATGAACCAATAAAAGAACACTTTCACTCGTAATTAAGATGATAAACAATGTCAGTACCTAGAATGTATATTTCAGGACCATCATGTGTAGTTTGGAGGAGTTTTAATTCCCATCGGCTATCACCAGCCCAGTAGTCAGCACTTCATTGATACAAACGTATGTTCCTAATTATAATTAACTGTTTACAAAACTTTGAATTTTAGAAATACTTAGGATTTTCTACCTCAGGAATAAATTACCTTAGGTGAATTTTGCCAAATTTTGAGGAATTCTTGTTTCTTAATACTCTTCAACTTCGTACTTTGTTTGGTCCTTTAAACATTTTTTTTAATCGAGCGTCACTGCATGATGAGCCTTTTGTAGACGAAACGCGCGTCTGACGCAAATATAAAATTTCAATCCTGGTATCTATGATATATTAGAAAACAATTCTACTCAGAGATTGGTGACTTTTATTGCATATGAGTAGCAGTTACAAGCTCTTGAGAACCGAATAAGTTAAGAAATACATATATCACATATGCAGGTCAAGTAACTATTTTGCTACGCGGATTAAGAAATTAATAAATTAAAACAAATCGGGTGGAGTTGACGTATAAACAAAGACAAATGAAACGATTGAGTTAAGTAAATGTTGGAGGAAAATACAGAGTCCATGCTTGAAGTTTAAATCTCATAATGTATAGTAGACAAAACAACACTACACACATTTTGAAATTCAAAACTTGTACAACTTTAATAGTCCTCAATGTTCTTGATATTTGCACTTTATTTTGCATTTTAAACTCTTTTGTATCGATCGTGAGTGATGACAAAACGCCCTTCTGGCGTAAAATCACAAGCAAAGTATTTATGATGGATGAGGGGCCTCTGTAGCTGCATGGTAAAAATAGTTACTGGTGTGATCACTAGCCAGTCCACACTGATGTGAGCTCGAACCCAGTTCATGTGGGTGTACTCGACTCCAATCCTGATTGTCAGTTTTTCTGGACAATCCGGTTTCTTCCACAAATAAAAATTGGCCATCACGAAATAGCATTAAAGAGGTGTTTAAAAGTGGCGTCAAACACCAAAATTAGAAAAATAAGTATATGATAAGTGAATTGAATGGACGTTGATATCATCACGTACAACAATACTTATTATACTTGATTTAACATCCCCTCTCTTATCTAAGGTTTTTTTTAGTTACATACTCAACAAATCAACTTTTCTAATATAGAACTTTGTGTCCCTAAATAACACATATGAAGTCAAATATTTTATGGGTAATGATCATAATTCATTAATATAATATTAGTATAAATAACAAATTAGGCATATGAAGTCTGTCAAATATAATTACATTATTTGGGCGATTATTTATCTATTTTATATGTATTTAACGCTGATTATGTGATTTAACGAATGTGTAATTTTCAACACATTTTGCTTTTATTACCTCTTATATGTTATTAATTCGGTAATTGACAATAATGAACCTTGTTGTTCTCCATATGACTACCTTACATATTAGAAAGGCTTTCTAGTGCATTATGGGTTAATGAATTATTTTTTGACACGGTAATTTTGGTCTCTAAAATAACTCCTTAAGTCATGCATGTCTTTCATTTTGTCTACAAAGTTATCAACTGCGGTAGATTTAGTAATGGAAAGAAATTTCCTTGCAAGTAAGATTAGGTTTAGTATATGTTCAGACTTAGCAGTAGTAGTTATTTGAATGTGTACATCAACAAAGTACGAAATCGGTTGAATAGTTAATGGTCAGTATTAAGTTGATTTTTTTAACCTGTACTGCATATACCACATAAGAATAAGTCTACATGTTGAGTACATCTGAAAATAGTTCAATTAAACACCATAATATAGTGACAAGGAAGTGACACATTTTCAGAATTTATAACTTATATTTGCAAATGAATTTATATCTCTTTATTTGTTATAATCATTAGAGTTACACAATTCCATTTTATGGTAGCATATGTCACAAAAACGTCCTTTGAGGTGGTACCCAACACTTTCACTAAAATTAATTTGGCTCGTTTAATTTTCATAAAATTTTGTCAAAGTATTTACTTTGACACTTTAACAAAAATATAAAAATTTTAAAAAATTTGAACCAACCGTTTTGTCAGAAAAATTACACTGGTTATATAGCAATTTGACAAACACCAATTTTGATCATTGAGAAGCTTAATATTCCTTTTACAACACAACGTAATCAAAACGTTAAGCCGACTTTACAGAGTTATCTCCCTGTAGTGTTAGGTACCACCTTAAGGAAAATGAATGAGTTCGATTTTAAAAGAGAGATTAAAGACACCGAAAGGACATTTTAATTCTATATATTTTACAGTTTTGCATGTTATGTTCAGAACCTTTAATGAAATGCATAACGCATGAGTGGTGTTTTTATAAAGATTGATCTTACTATTTAACTTGTAGATTTTATGGGTCACAATTAGTCTGACATCACACTCAACAAAACTGTCGCATATCTTAACTAAAATAAATCGTCATTTGTAATCTTAAGTGTTCGCGAAGTTCTAGTATTTATGTTTCGAACCTCTAGCATATAAAAAGATATGTCGCTTCTTACACTTAACAACGTTAAATTGTTATATTACTATCTTTTAAATATCACTGAACCTAATGCAACTAATTAGTGAAGGAAAACATTAAAGTCATTAATGATCTGAAGAAAAAATGTTGTTGCCCTTTTTGTGGGATGATATTATACCCTCCTGGCCCTTCCTGCAATAGACAGACAATTCAAAAATGTTAGTTGATCAGATACAAAAATAAATTACTTTTAATCATTAGTGATGATTCTCTAAGCATTATAAACATATTCAAGAAATAAAAACAAAATTTATTCGAAATTGCACGTTTTTAAAATTTCAGTAATCAATATCATAACAGTTTCGAAGGATAAATTTCAAAAGTTATCTTCACAGCATGACATAATCAAATTTGCCAGAATTTATGTATAAGGTCGTTAGTTTTTTTTTGTACATGTATATTTGTATGCCTAATTAAGATTTTTTTGCATAATATAAATTAGTACTTTATGGACATCATAGATAACGCATTTCCGATAAAAAGTGTTATTATGCTAATTTTATGCATATGGATATAAATATTAACCTTTAAAAAGAGAGATGATGGTTTAGTATACTAGATGATATCAACCAACCTCAACGTACATAATAAAAAGAACATAAATACAAGGATTAAAGATTGAATGTTAGAAAATCATCAGTGAAATTCGAATACAAAAGTATAAGAGGCCTAATAAAGTTCGTACGAAGCACGACGTTGAAAGTTCTGCAGACTGTTAACATTATTATTAAAAAGGATCTACACAACACATAATTATTACATTTGACATACTATAACGTCTAATTCGATATTTTGTTTAATTTATGATGCGTTAAAGTCATTAGCACTAACCTTTCCCTTTCAAAAGTTTTATTTGCAGACACAAATTGGTAAATGATATTATGTTAATTTCATTTATATATGAACATAAATATTAATTTTTGAAAAGGAAAGGAGTATTAAGTATTGAAAAAAAATAACTAGCTTTATTGTACATGATGTATTCCTCAACCATTAAATACATAAACATCATAAATACAAAACACGACATACAAAACTAACGAGTGAGCCACACGAACCCCACCACAAACTAGGGTTTACTATCTGGTGTTCAAGTATGACACTTGCGTGAAAACAGTTCATATCATCTAATGAGATTCTGGTGAGTATTACACGAGATTTACATGAAATTATATAAAATTGATTGTCGTGAGTTTCATTTATAAGCTCGTTTTAGGTGAATACACATGCATAAAATTCTTTTATTTAATATTCCAAAAAAAATCTCAATATGCAATATACATCCAATTGTATTTTACTGATTGGTAAATCATATTAAAAGGATTAAAGAGAAAACTCAAGGCTACAATCAGCAAAGTGAATCGCATCGATTTTATTAGGAGTAAGATCGTGTTTCTTGACAGCGTCTCTTGATTGTATAATGTTATACTCGAAAAAAATACATTCTGTTCATTCAAGAAAAACTTATATGTTTATGTTTAGATTAAGTTATTAGGTTCAAACTTGAATAATTTTTATATTTAATTTGAACTATAATAATATAACAGAGAATAATTGATATTTTAAATTTACACAACAATGGGTTTTATTCAAATCTAAAAAAAGAAATCAAAACAGTTTATTGACAGACTTAAACTGGCTTATATTCCAAGGATGCGATAATTAATTCGTTTACAATAAAACTGTTTATCATATACTTAGACTAAATAACATATGATTTTTACTGTATGATAATAGCATTAAATTAACGTTAATTCCATATTTTCGAATTGGTGCTTAGCGGGCTGATATGAAAAGTTTATCACATGCTTCGATTGTTATCACATGCCTTTCCGTATTAAACGTTATCGCATGTCATTCCGGTGATACTCGGCAAATTTGGGAAAATACACATCAAAGCTTCGTTTCCAGTGAAAATCATTACAAAGTAGTGTACAAAACAATGATTTGGATACTGAAAAGCAAATTGTGTAAAATTATAAAAAAAAAAAAAACAAAAAACAAAAAATAACAAATTATTAAATAAATTCATTTTTTAAAGTTTTAAACATAATTTAGAAAGTTACTTTTTAAAAAAGTTGACCTTTCCAAACAGTGTTCATTATGTATATTGTTGATAATCTTTTTTTGTCGATTCGTCCATATTAAAATGTTTCTCTTCTCTGTTGAGCGTATGATAGAAAGATTTCATATCGAATGTACTTAATTTGGGGTCCGACGTTCGTGAACTTTTACTTGGGAACCACGTAAAAGGATCAATATATGAATCTGTTATTTTTCTCCATTGTTGAAGCATATGATAAAAAGATCATAACATGTCATTTTTCATATCCCATATATTATCAGCCCTCGGGCCATGCGGCTCTTGGGCTGATATTGAACCTAGGGCTGATAATACATGCGATATGAAAAATGCCATGTAATAATCTGATAATATTGCTCTATCTATGTTAACGGTTTATTTTCAATCGTTTTATTTTAAAGAAAATAAGTTTACATGTTAAATACAAAGAACATTCTACCTAAATTAAGCTATAGTTTTAACCAGAGTTTTTATTTTCAGTTTTAAATTATAGAAATTTAGAAAATAAACAATTCAAAGTTAAATATTTAAAGGAACGTTGAAAAATATCAATTTTTGTCATTTGTATTTGTGTTACGTTTACTGTTTTGCACATTAAATTGGTTGTTATTTTTGTCGTTGAGTTTGCATAGCCTTGACGTCCTACCTACCTTCTTTCCTTGCTTTCTTTATTAATTCATTTCTTTCTTCACTCCGTCCTTCCTTCCTTCCTTCATTCGTTCTTTCATTCATTCATTTATTCATATATACTTATCAACCCAATCAAATTAACAAGCACGTAACAAAGATATTCCAGTAGTTATATGTAGCACATTATTTGACATAAGTAAGCCATTAAGACTCTAATATATCTTAGCAGTTTTTCATTCTATTTATTAATATTATTGGAATAAGTTATAAAGTTTTGTATATTTTTAAAGGTGACCATTGTCAGTACATCAAGTTAATTTACAGCATGATCTGGAAAATTATTTGTCGATGATAACTTAATGACACAATAATACACTCACTACTGCTAATACATAATTGAGCTTGTTATATCGATACGTTCTATTGGATGCATTCAGGTATTAGATACATGATGTTAAATATCAGTATTTTAATACTATTGGATAATGTATTAACGTAGTATTGCATAATTTTCTGTGAGCATCAAAATGTAAATAGACAGAAAATGGATTTCACCGACTTTGACAGTTATATTAAACATTTTAATTTAACTGAAGAGGACATTGTAAAAATAGTTGAAACATTAAAAAGCAAAATTGATATATTTTCTGTATCTTCTTCGGATGTTGTTACATTTTTGGCAATTCTGTATGGATTTATTTCACTTGTTGCTGTGTTTGGGAATGGGTTAGTGATATTAGTGGTGCTAAAGAAAAAGAATATGCAAACTTTGACTAACATATTCATTGCCAATTTAGCATTTGCAGATGTTGCCTTAGGAATATTCGTGATACCATTTCAGTTTCAAGCAGTAGTTTTGCAGCGTTGGGTGTTTTCTGACTTTATGTGTAATGTGGCACCATTCGTTAAAATATTATCCGTGAATGTTAGTGTTCTAACACTAACATTGATTGCCATTGATAGGTATATGGCCGTTATACATCCACTGCATGCCGGTTTCCGAAAAAGAGTGGCAGTGGTTGTGTTATTAGTAATATGGCTTATAAGTACTTTATCAGCCTTACCAGTTGCATTTTATTATACAATTCAAAATATGTTTAGAATAAAGGATATAGAGGAGAGAAAAAGATGCGTAGTAAAATGGCCATCGGAAAATATCCGTACATTCTACTGTTCATATTTGATTTTACTCCAATATCTGGTTCCATTGAGTGTAATTACTTTTTCGTATGTTCGCATTACATGTCGAATATGGGGCAGTACACTGCCAGGGAACGAAATGAACATACGAAGAGAGACAGCAAGAAACAGCAACCGGAAAAAGGTAGGCAACCAGTTTTTGGTGAATGTACGTGACAAAAAAATAGAGCAAAATACAAATATATTCTAATATAATATATATTTGTAGTAGAATAAATTATATAACTCAGAATTGCTAAACAATGTTATCTTTCATCTAAAATATGTATCTCATCAACGATGCGCATGTACTGTGTACACATTCAAATAAATTTAGTAGGCTGTTTTTCTGAATTCTTTGGATACTTTAATACTTATTACACCCAATCACCTATTTTGTATAAATTTGAAATTGAATTCATTAGAAAATCAGTTTAACATGAGCTTTATATTAGTACCAGATAAAGAATATATGGCAACCGAGACGGTTTTAATTTTGAAATTGTCAATTTCCCCCACCTGTGTAGCAGTAGCTGTTTAGCCTTAAAATTAGTATTAACTACAATATTTGGTAATCCTGAGGCGTGACTCATAATTATGCTGTTGCACTATTGTTTATTTCTGTCAATATTTTTTTTTATAAATATGTGCTTTTTCTCTATGTGATTGTTTTTATTTTATGAAATATGTGTTCGTTTTATAGTGATTAAGATTATAACTCAATATTTGTCATAAATGCAAAATGTGCATTTACGATTTAAAAGATCCTTATTTAGTATATTTTGTTCAATACAAATATTTGAAACAACATTCGCTTATGCATTTGTAAGGCTGTATACTTGTTTGTACTAGAAATATATTTTTTTAAATGATGCAAACATACACAGACATAATATTCAGGAATATTTTTAGTAGTTTTCGTAAATAAAGGCAACAGTAGTATACCGCTGTTCAAAATTCATTAATCTGCAATATATCGTTTCAAGTCGGTTACGGGTGCTTTCCTCCATCTTGGATGTTGAAGCAGCAGATATTAATTAGTCTAGGTCTTTAATTAAATTTGCAAATTTGGAGAGTAGCATGTAGTTCATGTGTAAGACTGTTAATATAAAAAATATGTAGTTTATCATATATACGGCTAATTTTTCTAAAACTCCCGGCCCAATACTTTGTTTGATTTGTTTTTAACTTTGCCAAGTAAGAGAATATAACCGAAGTAACAGGGGAAATACATCAGATAAAGTAATTGAACGTGTTGTATATGTACCTATTTTCAGACGTAGCAAGAAAACAAGTCCGGTGACACCATTTATTCGTTTTCTTATCTGAAAGCATGTAATTAGAGCTATCTTCCTACTTTCTAATTTAAAATTCCGTAGTGTTAACTTTTATCACGCAAAATTGTATTTTTTATGCATTATTTATAAAAATCTGGCAATTTTGCACAACATGTAACATGAAAAAAATCCAGTGACCCATACGTTTAATTATAATTTTGAAAAAAGCATGATAAAACCTTCATTTCGACAAATCATATCGACTCATTCAATAGATTTTAATTCAGACCAGCACACCCCTCCCCTGTCACCTAATTATGAAAGGAACAATAATCATTTTTGATTATTTGAGGAGAATTTCACAAAAAAGGTTAGCACGCTTTACATTTCGGTGTTGACATGAATATCAATAATGTGATCATTTTTATAAATTTCCCGTTTACAAAACTTTGAATTTTTCGAAGAATTAAGGATTTTCTTACCCCAGGCATAGATTACCTTAGCCGTATTTGGCACAACTTTTTGGAATTTTGGATCCCCCATTGCTCTTCAACTTTGTACTTGTTTGGCTTTATAAATATTTTGATAAGAGCGTCACTGGTGAGTCTTGTGTAGACGAAACGCGCGTCTGGCGGACTAAATAATAATCCTGGTACCTTTGATAACTATTTACTAATAACTCTGCTGACAAATTTTAATCATCTGTTTAAGTAAAATACATCAATATCTACGAGATGAACATATTTTTTACTTTGATTTTATTAATAACGTTATCATTTTTTATCTGATAATTGAATACAGTGCACATATGTCTTATTTACCTTTGGTAAATGCTAACATAACAGACATTATACTTGATAGTTGTAATATCATTCATGTGATCCTTTCAGTTATACAAAATTCTTGCTTGAAAGCACTTGTTTTTAAAACTGCTTAATCCAATTATAATGCAGCAAATGAATTCTTGATATACATGTATCATATAATATACTTAATCTATTCCTTTATATTCTATAGAAAATCTACAAAAAGCACAAAAACTGTCAAAGATTCCTTACTTTTCATTTGTTTTACACATATACATGTATATACAGTATTAACATAATGTATATCACATATCATTTGCATATTAATCTTTCAAAAAGTAATGTATGGAAAAGGTCATATAGAGTGAGCTTGTTTCGTAAAAATAATATTGACAAAAAAAAATACATTTGATCATTTGAGGTAAATTAAGTCAATTTCGACAAGTGATCATTATGATTCTATAGACCAAATTAAAACATCTGAGTTTATCTTCGATACAGTTACAATGTAGCAGAGTTTGTAGTTTTTGTAATAAATACTTTAGTGTTAATGTCTTATTATACATAATACCTGTACTTCAAGAATGAATAAAAAGAATAGTTTTGAATTATCTCAATAAGGCAGAAATACAGCAACCTAAGCAGCCAACAAACGGATTTTTTCTCCCGAATTCATCGGTAATCTCATAAGAGTAACTGTTTAATTCTTGTTTGAGGGATATAAAAGTTGATGATGTTTGGGGATATTTTTTCCGTCACAATTTGGTTTTGCTTAAACTTTATTTAATTATTCATTCATCAACTGTATCCTTTTAATTCTTTTCTTTGTAATTCGATTATTTATAAATTGTCAATGCTATCCCCGTTTGATATTTCTATGTCTGTGACATCATAATAACAAGTTTATCAATAAAAAAAGGGAAATACGATATTCAGATGTTAGCAATAAGAATTTGTATTAAAAGGCAAATGTTCACATCCAGACTAAAATCAAGCAATCATATTGCAAGTCATTAAGAGAAAACTAATTATTAACTACATGTATTAATCTGCACGGAAACCACAAGAAATCGGTGTTTTTAAAATTTCCGATGCATGTATTTCGCGTTTAATTTGTGGTTGCATTAATTATTATTTTAACGATGCAAATTTATAATGTATTTCAATATTTCGATATTTGGTATAAATCTATCAAAGTGGTGTTCTATTTGAAAAATACCGCAATACTATCATGTTATTCACGTGATTCGCCAAACTTCAGTTGTTGGCGGTTTCATTACCAACTAAGTAAAAAGTTGAATAATGAAATCAAAGTATATTTTGCTATATATAATACGATGTTTAATGAAGAAGTATTTTTTTTTTAAATCGCCGAATTAGCCGTAGAGTTTTGATGATTCTGACAAGTTTCACGATTTTTCCTTTTCTATTTACGTTTTATATCATTTTCTAACCCTTCACTTTACACTAGGGGGTGTGCAGACATGTAACTACGATGAAATAAAGCCGTCGTGTAAAAGTGTTATTGTAAATAATTAAAAAAAATAATCTTATACTGGAAACTTTGGGAACTGATACCACAAAGTTCAGGTTTAAGTCACAGATAACTTATCCCAATTACGTTTTGATTTACGAGCAATAAACAGGAACTTTATGGGACTTCGACTAAATTGAAGTACATATATGAGCGTTTTCTCACAACGGCTAATGACATAACAAACTAGTCTAAAGAGAATGCATGTTAAATCATCGTATAAATATATGTACGAATTTCAAGATAGTGCTTTTTTGGCATTTACGTTTTTAACTCGAGGAGCACATATGCATCTTTTGTGGACGTATGACACGCCAGTCGTATACATGTTACATGATTGTCAGCTTGGTACCCTTGAGTTTTGTAGTTGGTTTTCTCTAAATAGAGAATTTTACGTTTCAAACGAAACTTACGTACGGTAACGCAAGAAACTTAGGTTAACAATTATACAGACTTATAAGACATAATATAAATTGTGGTTGTCTCCCTTCGCCGGTTCGGTATTTCAGATTTCAGTCGGATTATATAGATAGGTATAATATTGTTTTAATACTAAAATAACATTCATGTAACAGGCACGGACAATTCGATTTTTTTGGGGTGGGGGTAGGGGAGGGGCTGGGGGTTGCTGCGAATTTAAAATGAAGATATTTCTGCCCATTAGATAATTTTCAAAACAACATTTCATCGTCAGACAGAGACTCCCCTCCCCCAAAAAACAAAAATCGAAATGATCGATGAATTAATTACAAATCAAATACAGAATAATCGTAAATTGTCTCGTAATATCAATGTTATTTGCATAAGGCTTAGAAACAGGTAGAAAGTGAGGCTGTTTCTAATTATTGATATTTCGAGACAATGTATGGTTATTCTATTTTGATGCTTGAAACATAAGGTTCTTTTTTATACAATCTTATCATCTGAGAGGGGCTAGATCAAATTTTAAAGAAAAAGTCATGACCCTCGAATTTATGATGAAACCAAGTTTTGAAGAGTACATGTATTTACAAAATCGAAAGGCAGAATAAAACAATGGCCGCAAAACTAGATTGGAATATAGAAAAAATCATATGTTGGCAAGGTTGGACAAAATAGGCTCAATTAAAATTTCGCCTAAAAAGTTTATCCATGCACCCCTCCACTAAAAATAAATGGGTTGCATCCTCATCAAAAACAATGGACGAAAGTAAAAGGTGTACAAAAAATAGAAAATAACACATTGACAGAAAAATAATTTGCCACAAACGTTTTTGGTATTTGAGTGTCAAGACTTTCCATTCCTTTTTATCCGTCTTCCTTCCTTTTTTCATACCAACTCGTGTAGGTGAGTGAGATTTAAACAGACTCAACTGATATACATTACATCTGACAATTGGACTAAAAACTGAAAAATCTGAACTTTTTTTTGTTTCTCAGTCATTTAACGTTAACATGCTTAAGACTTTTCAGTTCGATTCGGCCGTATCTATAATTGGTATTGTGGCAAGTTTTATCATTATATCATTAATAAAAAAAAATTAGATTATGACTCCGAAAAGAAAAACAACCTAAAAACCAACTAAAAAAGGCAGAGGTCAGGGTCATCAATCATTGAATTCTACGCATCAATTTCAGCTGCTCACATGTACAACAGATAAAAAGTTACAAATAATTTACTGAGTGGCTGTACCAAAGGGGCGTGGGGTCTTTGATTGGATCCTACTTTTTTTTCGATAATTAGAAAAAAATATGTGAATATTACGGTAAGGTAGACAACATTGTTTTTTTTCTTTTATTCTGGAACCCTTCTTTTTGAAATGTCTGGATCCGCCCCTGTTACTTTATCTACAACTTTAGAACAACGGTTTTGCGATATATCTAAATTTGTTGTAGTATGAATTATCTACAATACCCGTCCCTTTTCACGAATGTGAACTGCCGAATAAAACTATTTACCGGATTTGTAATACTGTGTTGCTTAGTCTTTAGTTTTCAATGTAAAGTCTTCTGTACTATTATTTGTCTTTTTGTCTGTTTGTTTTAAGCTATGGCGTTGTCAGTTTATTTTCAATCTATGAGGTTGAATGTCCTTCTGGTATCTTGTGCGTCTGGCGTACTAAGTTATAATCCTGGTACTTTTGATAACTATTTAAACCACTGGGTCGATGCCACTGTTAGTGGACGTTTCGTCCCCGAGGGTATCACCAGCCCAGTAGTCAACATTTCGGTGTTGACATGAATATCAATCATGTGGTCATTTTTATAAATTTCCTGTTAACAAAACATAGAATTTTTCGAAAAACTAAGGATTTTCTTATTCCAGGCATAGCTTACCTTAGCCGTTTTTGGCAAAACTTTTTGGATTTTTGGGTCCTCAATGCTCTTCAACTTTGTACTTGTTTGGCTTTATAAATATTTCGATTTAAGCGTCACTGATGAGTCTTATGTAGACGAAACGCGCGTCTGGCGTACTAAATTATAATCCTGGTACTTTTGATAACTATTTAAACCACTGGGTCGATGCCACTGCTGGTGGATGTTTCGTCCCCGAGGTATCACCAGCCCAGTAGTCAATATTTCGGTGTTGACATGAATATCAATCATGTGGTCATTTTTATAAATTTCCTGTTTACAAAACATAGAATTTTTCGAAAAACTAAGGATTTTCTTATTCCAGGCATAGATTACCTTAGCCGTATTTGGCACAACTTTTTGGATTTTTGGGTCCTCAATGCTCTTCAACTTTGTACTTGTTTGGCTTTATAAATATTTCGATTTGAGCGTCACTGATGAGTCTTATGTAGACGAAACGCGCGTCTGGCGTACTAAATTATAATACTTGTACTTTTGATAACTATCGTCCTTCTTCAATCATTAAGCAGATATGGTCTGATAGCTATCCAAATTGAAATGACAGAAATTTTAAACGAATTCAGCTTTGGTCGTCGCTTATGCCTATAATTGGGTTCCAATATTTAAGGCAATGCAATAGGAAAAACATATAAAGATTAGTATTTCCGAAAACCCTACTAGGCACGGTTCACCTATTATGGTAATGTAATGTAATGCCTGTGACACAGTTATTTCTTAAGTTTATACGCTGATTGTCGTAAACAGGTCCGATAATCTTAGCATCAAGTCACGCTTCGATGACATACATGGTTGAGATATTATAACCCATTCTTCACCATTTGATACCGTATCTCGCCTTTGGATTTTCTTTGTCGAAACGCCTACATTTTCTATTCCCGTGACAGTTTTTTTTCTAGAGTAATTACCTATCACCAGGGATGCTTCGAAGAGTAATAGTAACACATGCTACCTTCAATCGAGCTGTCGGTTCGTAGGTCCGTTCGTTCATAACAAAACTGTTGCCACTCTCGAATCTGCATCCTTCAAGGGATTCTAAACATGGCAAATTTATCACACCGCTATATGCTTTTTTGCACTTGCCATAATAAATTTTCCAAGTAAAAATTTTCTTGATAGATTGTGGCACATACGACACAGATCATTCATTGAAAAACAAGATAAAATCTGAGTTATCAATAAGACAAAAAAAAAAGTGTTTGGTATTCTTACAAATGTTAACAAAAGCCCTTACGATCTGATGATAAAATAATCCGGGTATTTTGATATGTCTAAATAATAGAAAAAAAAACACTACAACCTACATGTATATATATATATAACTAAATTAATGAACTTGTACAATGTCCTTCATCTTTGTTCAACTTTATCCTTTTTAGAAAAAATATGTTCAAAACTAATTTTACCCGTATACTCTCTGAAAGCGGCACGTCATATTCACAAATTAGTTGAAAAGAAACTCGAAAATAGGAAACATTGTTAATAACTGCATATCATTCAAAATATACCTGTGTCCCCTGCGAACAAAGTTTGCATTTTCTTACGTTCAGATATAATACTAGTGTAAATGTTCGGTCGTAGAGTACGCTTTTTAAATAGATTTAAACTAAATGGAAAAAGGAAAACAAACACAACTTTACAACGACCAAGTTAAGATGTATTACGTACGTCAAAATATATGATTTTTGTTTAATTTACAAATTAAATGGTCAACGGGAGATACAATAAACATTTTTTGAAATATTAAGGTATGTTACGTACTATGTGCGTCAAAAACACCAAAGTTCTCTAATAGAAAGAATTTGGAAACAGATTGGTGTCAGGTTATCATTAATCGTACAGACGAATTTTATACACATTTAGTACCTTTGAAGATATATCATACCACATTTTTTACACATTGTGTTCTCATACTTACCGAAAAATTGAAAATTCTAAAACTGATGTTTAAAAGCATGCGCCACATACTCATAAAATCCCTTTATAGGGGTGCTTTCAAGGAAACAACACAAAAGTCGTTATTTCGGTTAATGCAATTCATAGAACATCTTTAACGTTGATGAAAAAAAAACAACAAAAACACACAAATGATATGAAATATCCATACATGACGCAGATCAAGTAATGCATAACAAAAATATTAACAATTAGCCCATTGTTGTTCTTAAGTTGTGCATGTTTATTTTGTTTTCAATTTTGATTTTGTTTCTATAGGAACATTCGTTAATCAAATGTAATTTATTCCCTAAACCAGATATGTAAATAAGAACTCACACAGTCAATCCAAATTTTTTATTTTAATTGTTTAGCTATGACCCCTCCAGTGTTTTGTTTAATAATTGCTTGGAATGAAACAGACACATTTTTTTTGTATAAAGACATTTTCAAAATGTTAATGAGGATTCGGTATTAAAAAAATAATACTAGTCAGAACAAAATCGAAGTATCACCAACATATGAATTCATACTTTCTTCATATAGTTATTCAACCTTTCCCGTTAATCTTTAAATAATAGATTTTTAAGCATGTGCTAAATGCTCAACAAAATTCAAAAGAACTTTACTTAATTTAACGAAAAATTGATTGCTTTTTTTGTACAATAGAAAAAGAATTGTTTTAATGAATGTTATGTAAAAGTATCATGAACTTTTTTGATATAAATAAACAACAAAGATAAACAATAGTTTGTATATTTTGACATTTTGACAAACAAATCCACAACAAAATAACCAAACAATACCAACACTCCGATGCGAACCCTTCCCATGTGATTGTTTAATACGATGTTGTGTTTTTGCACCACTGCTATATATGTGTGAATTGAAGGTTAAACAACATTTTTGTGTCCTTTTATTAAAAACTCAGTTATGTTTGAGTTTGAAAACACGTGATAATTATTGTTTAGCATTAACAAATTTTCAACAGAAGTTGTAAATCTCGTCGATTGTAGAACAGATTATAATATCATTAGAGCTTAAACATGAACTGTTTTAATAGGTTAAGATTATATGAAGTCGTATTGATTGCTTGATGTTCTTTTGTTAAGTAATATTTTAATTAATTATACAAAAAGTTGTAGTAAGTACATACAATTAATTGAAATATTTTCCTCTTACAAATTTCCAACATTGAGCATGTGTACATAGATTCGTATATGAAAGATTTGTCATCAATTAAGAACAGAAATGTTCAATAAATGCATGTAACGCAATAGCGTAGAGTACTAGTGATATATAAAATTTTATTGATGTCTATTTATGATATACAATAATTTAGCAACCAAATCCAATTTTCTCTATAAATACCCGACTTGTCTCGTTGAAAAAAGTTCAAAACTTATAAGGTTAGATTAATGGATTTAAATATTTCTGTTGAATGACTTTAACTTGGTATTTTTACCATGCATGGAATTGACATACAACGAAACAAGCATGGTAAAAGATAACTCAAACATCATACAATGGGATATGCATAACTGGTAAAGTAACAAAACAAAACACTTGTATTGACTATATGTAAATAAAGTAAATTGGCGAAAACGAGTCCTTCAGGTCACTTTTGTCATAATAGTGTAGAAGTTAAACATTGCTTGAACTTCAAAAATATATAAAGTTTAATATTTCTATTTTATTACTCACTTTTTCTATGTCGTTAATTGTAGCTGTCGCATATTGATTTAACTTAACAGATATATGATGTACTTTTTTTATTTTAGGTTGTAAAGATGCTGATTATTGTGGTGTGTTTATTTGCTTTCTGTTGGTTACCACTTCAGATCTACAGTTTGTTTGTAATATATAATAAAGAGATAAACGAGTAAGTAAAACAACATTAAAATGTTAATTCCTTTAGACCATTTATCTACGCTAAAACCGTATTGCAACTGTCATCTTGGTTAAAAGGTCGAGATCATCTCAAATATAACTTTCAATTTTGAATTTGTATTCAATTGTTTGTGAAAAAATAAGAAGATAATGTATAATTGTCAACAAAGAAAATCTTCATCAGCGTCTTGCAATTAGGAGATAACAGTATTGTATTTTAAGCTCCGATGGCATCAATTGGGGATTTGATGGTCGCAAATTAAGTTTACTGGCGACGCGTTAGCGGCGACAGTAAACGGGTATTTGCGACCATCAAATCCCAAATTGATACCGTCGGAGCTTAAAATACAATATTGCTATCTCCATTCTAATGAAACTGACAGAAACAACGTTAAAACATGTATTTAAAATCTGTCATATGCCGTCTGCGATTGCGCGTCCGTCCCATAGCATCAATTGTCAATTGATGCCGTTTAAGAAAGTGACGTTATCCAATCAAAATGAACGTTACAAACGTTGTTGCATTAGAATTAATATTAATAAAATAGATGTTTAATCAGTGGAAAATTTTTAAATGCTACATTCGTCTTAAATTAAAACTATGTATAATTTGTAAAAAATAAACATTACACGTTATATGTAGACTTTTCTTTGTTTTGCTTTTATTCAGAAAATATATCTCGTCGTTATATTAACTTTAATGTGTACTTATTCATAAACCGCTGTGTTGATAGTAAAACGAAGACTGAATACTATGTGAAAGAAATTAGGAAAAATACATGGAATTGTGTAAAAAGGTTTATTGTGTTTGAATAGCAATACCAATAGTATTGTCTCCTTATACATGTTATATTTTTTGTGTCAATAGGATATAAGGTAAGCTAGTTAACATTATTAAAAATGAGAAACCCTTACCAATGTTGATACTGTTTCATTTATGATATAAATCGTTTTAATATATAACACTATTTAGTCAGTCAAAATATGTTGTTATGTTAATATGTTTATGTCAGATAAGTACAATGTGTCATCATTAATGATTGAAACAATAATAGAATCTGTTCATCATGTTTATGGGGCAAAGTTACAGCTCTTCGAATATATTTTTTGATTATTGTCAGCTGCATTTTTTTAATATGACGTGTGACCCTCTTAACTAGGTTATACTGCAATTTAAGACTGAATGTTGCTGAAACCTCTGAGTCCCTTTTTAAAACCGAATTTCTCTTGTTACAATTCATAAACAAATCGACATTTCGGTAAAATGTCGCCAGAAAATCATATTTTTTTTGAAAAAATAAGATTTTTTCTCATCCTAAGAATACATTACCTCAGCCGTATTTGGCACAACTTTTGGGAATTTTGGGTGTTCAATGCTCTTCAACTGTGTACTTGTTTGGCTTAATAACTATTTTGATCTGAGCGTCACTAATGAGTCTTATGTAGACGAAACGCGCGTCTGGGGTATTAAATTATAATCCTAGTACGTTTGATAGCCATTATGTTCATGCAATTCATAAACAAATAGACATTTCGGTAAAACGTCGCCAGAAAATCATACTCAGCATTGATTCAATCTGAGGAATGACCAACTGAAAAAAAGAAGAAATACATTTGATAGATGAAATTTCCTCCATTATACCAATAAAACTAAATCTCAATACAATAAATCAAAAAGTATTTAATTCTGAATAGACAGTTGGAAACCTTTTGAAAATGACAAACGTGTTATTTGATGATGTTTATTATTCACAACAATTTATATCGATGCCACTGCTGGTGGACGTTTCGTCCCCAAAATTATCATTAGCTCAGTAGTGTTGACATGAATATCAATGATATATAAATTTCCTATTGACAAAAGTTTGAATTTTTTGAAAAAATAAGATTTTTTCTCACCCTAGGAATATATTACTTCAGTCGTATTTGGCACAACTTTTGGGAATTTTGGGTCTTCAATGCTCTTCAACTTTGTACTTGTTTGGCTTCATAACTATTTTGATCTGAGCGTCACTGATGAGTCTTATGTAGACGAAACGCGCGTCTGGGGTATTAAATTATTATCCTGGTACCTTTGATAGCTATTATGTTCATGCGATTCCCTCATTTTGCTTTTATCTTGATTTTTCACTTCCGTATCAATTAAAGAGATAAGAACATTAGTATACTGCTGCCTCATTAATTTAGTATTAATGTGTTGATATTAAACGATATTTAACATGTTGAACGACAGAAAACAGGAAATTATTCTTTTTTCACTTTATTATTATGTTAGTTTGACTTTAATCATTTCCCTTTGCTACATCTTATGAAAATTGCAAACTGTAAAATGCAATGTTCGATATTTTTTTTATTTATCTGTGATTTTTCCAGATCATAGTACGAGACTGATATTGGTTTTCGACTAGCGTTAGCAGTTTATGACATCATCTACCTTACATCATCACCTTATTAAAAAGTTTTTTTTTGTATGTGGGTTTAAACTGTATTACATGTGTCAATTTTTGATGACGAGTTATTCCATTTACAAGTAACCATAATTGAAATTTTATTAGAAATGTGTAATAAAATCATAACGTGTATTTTTTGTAGATATAAATATATTAATATTATCTGGCTGTGCTCCAACTGGCTGGCGATGAGCAATGCTTGTTATAATCCATTCATTTATGGACTATTGAACGTGAGTGTAGCATTCTTTTACTTCTAGTTATCTAAAATTCTTTTAATTTAAAAAATAATTCAAAATTAGATATATATATTTATCCTGCAATTGGGTGTTCTACTATACAGATACAGCCATACAGATATCGCTATGCTGTATCTGTATACTAAACAGATATCGCTTAAAAGCTCCGCCCACTGCCGGATTGAGCATTGTATGAACCTGCGTGACCTCAGAATGTGTATTGCAATCGCATTCCAATGACGTATCAATTGCGAATTTATGATTACTTTTATACGTTTTGTATGTTTGCAAACATTTCCTTAGATCAATAAGAGTTACACAAATTTCTGATAACATACACACATGAACAGTAGTCTTTTCTACGATGACAACTATCGATTTCAAAACTTGAAGGTGTATGATGGTGTAACAAAAACAACCATGTCAATTTCAGCATGCATGTTTATTGAATGTCGAGTCTGAAGCGTAGGACAACTCGTACACTTTTTTTTTCAAATTGGACAATGTTTTGTTATTTGTTTTTACTGTTGGAATTAATTTTTATGTAAAAATAGATAATTATTCCCTTTGAGCGATGTAGTATTGTTGACCATTCGAGATTCTTTTTTTGCGAACCCTTCTCCAGCTGAATGTGTGATTACTGAATCGTATTACTACACGGGCCTCGGGGGATTTCAAAAATCGAGACTAATTGCAAAACATGTGTTTTTATGCCTTTCAAAACACAAATAGTATACAGAATTAATTGCAGGATAAAGACAGTAACTGTTTAGTGTCTTTAAATATCAGCTGTATTAAAAATTTTGTACTCAGCTCGAAACAGGTGTAATAGCTCACTAACAGCTCGCATACACCTTGTTTCCTAGCCTCATACAAATACAGCTGATATTTAAAGACACTAAACAGTTATTGTCTATAAACATTCTGTACTGTTTGATCAAGAAATATCAAAAGGGTTAACACGAAGAGAGTTAAATGTGAAGCAGAATCTTTTGAAACATTTATGCTTGTGCTTTAGGTGTTGACCACTTGCGTTAGTTGAAGATACAGACTGTAGTGTCTGCTCTTTCGATATTTGCTTGTTGGTTTTGTCATGAAAACTGAAAGTCTCGTCTATGAACGAGTTTTCCTTTTTAGCTCACCTGGCCCGAAGGGCCAAGTGAGCTTTTCTCAGCACTTGGCGTCCGTCGTCCGTCGTCCGGCGTCGTCGTTAACTTTTTACATTTTGAACTTCTTCTAGAGAACTACTGAATGGAATTAAACCAAACATGGCATGAATGTTCCTTATGAGGTGCTGACCAAGTGTTGTAACTTTGTAGCCGATCCATCATCCAAGATGGCCGCCAGCAGGGGACTTAGTTTAACCTAGGACTCTATGGGAAATGCATACAAATGACTTCTTTTAGAGAACCACCGAATGGAATGAAACCAAACATGGCATGAATGTTCCTAATGAGGTGCTGACAAAGTGTTGTTACTTTGTAGCCGATCCATCATCCAAGATGGCCGCCAGCGGGGGACTTAGTTTAACATAGGACCCTATAAGAAATGCATACAAATGACTTCTTTTAGAGAACAACCGAATGGAATGAAACCAAACATGGCATGAATGTTCCTTATGAGGTGTTGACCAAGTGTTGTTACTTTGTAGCCGATCAATCATCCAAGATGGCCGCCAGCAGGGGGACTTAGTTTAACATAGGACCCTATGGGAAATATATACAAATGTCTTCCTTCAGAGAACCACTGAATGGAATGAAACCAAACATGGCATGCGTGTACCTTATGAGGTGCTGACCAAGTGTTGTTACTTTGTAGCCGATCCAACATCCAAGATGGCCGCCAGCAGGGGGACTTAATTTAACATAGGACCCTACGGGAAATACATACAAATGTCTTTTTTAGTGAACCACTGAATGGAATGAAACCAAACATAGCATGAATGTTCTTAATGAGATACTGACCAAGTGTTGTTACTTTGTCGCCATTCTAACGTCCAAGATGGCCGCCAGTGGGGGACTTAGTTTAACATAGGAGCCTATGGGAAATACATACAAGTTTCTTCCTTTAGAGAACCACTGAATGGAATGAAAACAAACATTGCATGCATGTTCCTTATGAGGTGCTGACCAAGTGTTGCTACTTTGTAGCCGATCCAACATCCAAGATGGCCGCCAGCAGGGGGACTTAGTTTAACATAGGACCCTATGGGAAATATGTACAAATGTCTTCTTTTAGAGAACTACTGAATGGAATGAAACCAAACATGGCATGAATGTTCCTTATGATGTGTGACCAATTGTTGTTACTTTGTAGCCGATCCATCATCCAAGATGACCACCGGGGGGGGGACTTAGTTTAACATAGGACCCTACGGGAAATATATACAAATGTCTTCCTTTAGAGAACCACTGAATGGAATGAAACCAAACATGGCATGAATGTTCCTTATAAGGTGTTGACCAAGTGTTGTTACTTTGTAGCCGATCCAACATCCAAGATGGCCACCATCAGGGGGGCTTAGTTTAACATAGGACCCTACGGGAAATACATACCAATGTCTTCTTTTAGTGAACCACTGAATGGAATGAAACCATACATAGCATGAATGTTCCTAATGAGATACTAACCAAGTGTTGTTAATTTGTCGCCATTCCAACGTCCAAGATGACCGCCAGGGGGTATTTAGTTTAACATAGGACCCTATTGGAAATACATACAAGTTTCTTCTTATAGAGAACTACTGAATGGAATAAAACCAAACATAGCAATAATGTTCGTTATGAGATGCTGACCAAGTGTAGTTACTTTGTAGCCGATACATCAACCAAGATGGCCGCCAGTGAGGGACTTAGTTGAACATAGGACCCTATGGGAAATACATACAAATGTCTTCTTTTAGTGAACCACTGAATGAAATGAAACCAAACATAGCATGGATGTTCTTAATGAGATGCTGACCAAGTGTCGTTACTTTGTTGTCATTGCAACATCCAAGATGGCCGCCAGTTGGGGGACGTTGTTTAACATAGGACCCTATGGGAAATGCATACAAAAGTCTTCTTCTAAAGAACCACTGAACTGAATGAAATCAAACATAGCATGAATGTTTCTTTCCTTATGAGGTGCTGGCCAAGTGTTGTTACTTTTAGCCAAATTTTATATTTTTTAGATGATTTCAAAAACCCAAGTAGAATCAGGTGAGCGATACAGGGTCTTGAGGGCCTCTAGTTTTTTATTTTAACAAAATGATATTACATTATCAGTATACTGATTTGCTTTATCTTCGACACATTTGTATTTCTTCATTTATCGGTTTCAATCAAAAACAAATAATCGAGAGTAACAGAAACGAATCGAAATTTATGATTGTTGTTTCTGAACCGTTCCATGTACAAAAGTGACCTATGCATTTGTGTACAATATGTATAACAAATTTAGACAAATATTAGTCAATCTCTTTGTTTCACTGATTAAATTTGACATATCCGATACGATATGTCGATATCTCACATGACTACAATTTGTGTTTGCTAGTTTAGTGTCAGAAATTATGGTATCTTCGTAGAATTTATAAAAAATACCTTGTGTGTCTTGTTCCGCATTAAAAAAATATTGGATGACAATGAATTTACTTGGCGTGTGGTGAATTTACATCAATAACGATAATCCTGTCAATACACTGGTCTTTTCGAATCATGCTTTTCCTTGGTTGTAAATTTTAACCTTGATTAACCTTTTCCAAACGATTTATGAGACTAAAACATTGGTTAATTGCTGAAGCAATAATTTATAAAGTCAGAACTTTATTTAATACACTAATTACAATTCATTTAATGTAATTAATTACTACCTTGACAATCGTTTTGATGAGAAAGGACCCTGATATCACGACAGCAAATAAATTCTTTGACATGATTACAGATTTTTGTAAAGTGTTTTTTTTTTAATTGAGTTCAACTGTCTATCAGTTGTTTATTCGAATGATCTTTGAAATTTCCGTTTTATAATGTTAGAGACTTTTTTAAGAGACTTATACCATCCCCTTCAAATGATGAATACTATGACGATCGATGCGTTCTGAATCAGTTACTTATCAGATAATAAAATCATTCTTTTGTTACTATCTTATCTTACGAAACAAAAAAATCGTAATGGATTTTTTATTAACTTTTCGGTCCGTGTATATTTGCGTCCATTCGTTTTTCATTTTGAAATATCAAAAACAAAAAAACAAAAAACGAAAGTGTTTTCATTTTTCGTTTTTGATTTCTTAAAAACCAAAGTGAAAAACAAAAGTGTTTTCGTTTTTCGTTTTTGATTTCACAAAACAAAAAACGAAAAACAAAAGTATTTTCATTTTTCAATTTTGATTTCTCAAAAACTAAAATCGAAAAATGAAAGTGTTTTCATTTTTCATTTTTGATTTCACAAAGACAAAAAACGAAAAACGAAAGTGTATTCAATTTATCTTTCCCCACACTGTTTAATTGTCATTCAAAAAATGACAATGTTGTCATTTGTCATTCATTTAAAGGTCGTTAAAGTATACATGCACAGCGGTTATCAGATCAATATTATTTTAATCGAAGAAAATGTCGACGGATGCAAAAGTCTTAATCAATCTAAACAATAAGGGTGCGTGATCTTTACCTTTAAGTTTGGAGAGGTTAATCTAAGATGATAATACAGAAGCGTAACTAGCCTCTTTTACAAATTAAGCAAACTATATATTGTTGGCGAGGGAAGGGCTCAAGGACCTGAGAAGAACTGGAAAAGATTATACAAAATCCTTCAGACCCTTTCTTAATCTAAAGGGCAAGTTTTGTTTTATCTATTTTATTATGTTCTGGTCTAGGAGCAAAATATATAGATACAGTGTAAGACTTCTGGTACATTTATTTACATGTATGAACAATATCAAAAGACATATGTAGGATGAAGAAAAAAATAACGTAATCCACAAAGTCAAGTGTGTGGCTATTGTTAGTTTAAACATACTAATCGATGAGAACGGGGATCGAACCAGGAACTTATGTTTTTGTGCGATGCACTAACCTATGTTACTTTTGTATAATGAGGATCAATGGTCTAGTTCCTCGATGAAGACCCTCCAGCTCCTTTCAAGATGAAGAACAGGAATAAAAGCCCTGTTCATTAATAATTTGTATTTTTTCTATATATTGTGTGCGATTTTGTCCCGTGTACATTTACTCCACATCTATTTATTTTCTATTTAACCCCTGGACACGGCTCGATGCTAGTTTAGCCCTCCAATGTTAAAGGTCATATGTTTTTTTTTTTAAATTATTTGATGCCGTGAGATTGGGATTTTTAGCTTTAATGTAAACCATGTCCGGTTTTTATATTTACAGCAAAGATAGCCAGTTTTGTGTTCTGTAATATACTGTAACAGTTTGATTTTCCATGTCTGGACATCGGTGTCGTGGGCATGTACAATTGCCAAACCACACATGAACGTTCTTTAGTCTTCGTAGATCTATTCCAACTTGAAGTCTTTTTGAGTCTACGACAAGCAGAACATGATATTTTGTACCATTGAATATTGAAGCCATAGTCATGAAGATCGATTACTTGATTGGTGTTCCGTTAACGTAGCCGCAGAACAAAAACGCGATCGAGAGCTACTTTTGAATATTTCTACAATTTTAAGTAGTTTTACACTCACAAACACAATAATATTTTCAACATTAATTGAAATATTGTATTTTTTACACTTTTTTATTTTTATGTTGTTTTAAAATATCAATTTGACTTGGATTTTGGATCCCGCTTATATGTTTAACCCAGCCACATTCAAAATGTATGTGCCTGTCCCAAGTCAGGAGCCTGTAATTCAGTGGTTGTCGTTTATGTGTTACATTTTTGTTTTTCGTTTAATTTTTGTGCATAAATTAGGCCGTTAGTTTTCTTGTTTGAATTTTTTTACATTGTCAATTCGGGGCCTTTTATAACTGACTATGCGGTATGGGCTTTGCTCATTGTTGAAGGCCATACAATGACCTATAGTTGATAATTTCTGTGTTATTTTGGTCTCTTGTGGAGAGTTGTCTCATTGACAATCATACCACATCTTCTTTTTTATATTAAAGAAACATGTATATACCAAGCTAAGTCAGTTTATATCTTGTTATTCGTCTGACTATACAAAAGGCGAGGAGAGCTACTTTGATAGATCAGGTTGACTGATCGGCTGTCTATATAAAGTAATGGGACAATGCATGGCATGAAGACATCACCAAATCACCGCATGCAATACTCAAAAAGACATCCAGAGCTTACCATATAGTCATCAACAACCCACCAACAGGCCAACTCAAATCCAAGAGCACAGCAAAATGTCAAAATATTCTATTCAAACTCGGTGGTCTGGGAGAAAAACATTGAAATTTTCCAAAGAAATACACATCCCCCTCAACTTTTAATAAGAAGATTTGGTATTAATGCAAATGAGTCAAATATCCAACGAAGTTCAAATGTAGTGGATGTAAGAAATTATATATAGGCAACCATATAATCTTCAACAATGAAAAAAACATACGGTATTGTCGGCTACAATAGTCCATGAATTGAAAAATATGAAACAGTTCAATTGAGAAAAATAACGGCCTATTTCAAAACAACATGAATTACGAAAAACACATATACATGTAAAAGACATCAACAAACGACAACCACTGAACTACATGCTCCTGAGTTGGAGGAGGCACATGCAATATATTGCGGCGTTTAACATGCTTGTAAACAGCTGGGACAGTTTTGTTACAGCACAGCATAAGAACAAACTATACAAATCAATGGAAAAGGGCTGAACGCATGAGATCGATACAAAATAGAAGAAAAAAAAAGGTCTAACAAAAACACATACCGAATGTGGCAGGGTACTTTTACCTCGTTTTCAAACAATCAAAGTACTGAATTACTGAACATCGAATGACTGCAAGTTCTTTTGGATTGTCACAAGCACTTGTCTCAGAAAAAAAATCACATCTTTATACCCGAAACTGAAGTTAATGTACAGTTATATTTTTTTTGAAACTCAGTACACATATTCTATACATATGATCTTTTTAATTTTAATGCCAAATATAGAGTTCCGACCCTCAATTCCACGGACCACTAGACATGGAAAATGATAGTGCGAGTGGGGTATTTATGTACTATAAATACATTCTTGTTCAAATCCTTTATTAAAGAAGTCAGTAAATTTACTACAGATAATACTACATTTGTAAATTAGACGAACTAATCTAATTAAAAGGTATATCTCTGATTTCGTTATACTTATGTGTATGAGAAAATTATTTATATATTAATTTTAATAAGATTGTTGAACGAACGCGTTCAATCTTAGGATTTTATTCTTGTCAATTTTTCCGAGCAGAGCGAGTCGAAAACAATTAAATAGACGTCTTTCAAGCCAAAGTTAATATGTTTGCTATACACACATTATGTTTTTATTAAACTTGGTAATCAATTATTTATCAAAAGTACAGTCCTAGATAATAAAAAATCATGAAATATTTGGTCTAGTAATAAAAAAATCAAACAAAAAACAGAAGTTGTCGTTTGTTGATGTCGTTCTCGCTTCTCGTTTTTTAGCTCACCTGGCCCAAAGGGTCAAGTGAGCTTTCCTCATATCTTGGCGTCCGTCGTCTGTCGTCGTCCGTCGTCGTAACTTTTACAAAAATCTTCTCCTCTGAAACTAATGAGCCAAATTCAACCAAACTTGGTCATAATCATCATTGGGGTATATAGTATAAAAAAATGTGTCCGGTGACCTGGCCAACTAACCAAGATGGTCGCCATGGCTAAAAATAGAACATAGGAGTAAAATGTAGATTTTGGCTTATATCTATCTCAGACACCAAAGCATGAAGAGCAAATCTGACATGGTTTAAATTGTTTATTAGGTCATTATCTATCTGCCCTAAAATTTTCAGATGAATCAGACAACCTGTTGTAAGGTTGCTGCCCCTTAAGGGCAAACGATACAGTTACAGGGGAGGTAATGACGTTGCTAACGTAAAATGTTATTTTCGCGACGTCAAACTATGACATATCGAGAAAAGATGCATTTTTCGACTGATTTTTATAATTCAAACTGATTTAATTTGAAAACGAGTTCATGGACCCCTATTTTTTAAAACGGCAATTTGTTTCATTTTGCAAGGAGATTATGTGACCCAAATTTTATAAAACTGTAAATAGAGAATTTTTTTTAATTTTGATAAACATGCAGCAAAAAATGACGTTTGTTCCTCTTATCATGAACATTTGATAAATATGAGCTATTTCTGAATAAAAATTGCATAATTTTTAATAATACTTATAAAATACAGAAATTACCGATTATTGAACAAAAAACCATTTGTGTTTATCTTTTAAAACAAAAAAGTTATGTCTTTCTTTCGAAAAAGAAAATACGGACACAAATCTGAATTTTGAGCAAATATACAAAATTTCGACCTCATTTTACTCAAAAAGTAGCACATGAAGGTATATTTTTTATTACATATTTGATTTAATCAGGTAAAAAATAGCCTATATGCAAATTTTCATCAACTTGTAAATACAGGTTCAAAACTGTATCGTATGCCCTTAATTGGTAATTTTAAGAAAATTTTGCAGCTTTTGGTTATATCTTGAATATCATTATAGATAGAGATAAACTGTAAACAACAATAATGTACAGCAAAGTAAGACCTACAAATAAGTCAACATGACCAAAATGATCAATTAACCTCTTAAGGAGTTATTGCCCTTTATAGTCAATTTTTAACAATTGTCATAAATTTGTACATTTTTACAAAATATTTTCCACTGAAACTACTAGGCTAAGTTCATTATAGATAGAGATAATTGTAAGCATCAAAAATGTTTAGTAAAGTAAGATCTACGAACAAATCACCATCACCAAAACACATAGACCAAGGTGAGCGACACATACTCTTTAGAGCCTCTAGTTATATATATAATTTAGACCTTTGGTTTTCCCGTTTGAATGGTTTTACACTAGTCATTTTGGGGGATCCTTATAACTTGCTATTCAGTGTGGGCCAAGGATTCGTGTTGAAGAGGGTACTTTAACCTATAATAGTTTCCTGCTACACATTGTTATTTGGATGGAGAGTTGTCTCATTGGCACTCATACCACATCTTCTTATATCTATATATTCTTTCGATATGTTTAATTGGGGTCTGGAGCTGGCATGTCAGTTACTGCTAGTAGTTTTTTGTTAATTTATGAATCATATTCATTTTGTGTAGTTTCTTTTGTTTACTATTTTGTCATCGGACTCGGATTTCGTTTAAACTGAGTTTTTCTGTTTATTCTACATAAGCTAAATATAGTTGTATAGCGGGAGGGTTGAGATCTCACAAAGCATGTTTAGCCCCGCCGTATTTTTGCGCCTGTCCCAAGTCAGGAGACTCTGATCTTTGTTAGTTTTTTTTTTTTTTTTTTTTTTTATCTAAGTTAAGTGTGACGTCCATTTTCACATAACAAGTATATATTTTTATTTAGAGACCAGCTGAAGCCCGCCTCTGGTTGCGGGATTTTCTTGTTGTGTTGAAGACTCATTGGTGGCCTTCGGCTGTGCTCTTTGGTTAGGCTATTGTCTCTTTGACACATTTTTTATTTCCATTCTCAATTTTATTGATTGATCAATTGATTGATTAATTGATTGATTGATTGATTGATTAATTGATCATTTTCCTACAAGCAAAAGTCATGATCATTTGAGAATCCTTTATTTGTATTGTAGTGTTAATTTCACCAATGAAACGCTACATTAATTTTTGTCTTAATATTAAATTTCTTTGTAAACTCTTAAATTACCGTCTGATTACAATAAGACACGCAAGAATAAAAAAAAAATATTTGGCCTACAATGTCTCAATCTTTTTAAATGTGAGTAACTTCATTGTTCAGTTAGATTTCGATTTTGATATTGTTTTTGCAAGTTTCCATAATAGATTTCCGGTAATTGCTCTGCATAAAACCCTATGGGAAAGCACATTGACTTAATTTTCCAAACGTTTATTGGAACCCAATGACTTGGCAAGGTGTTGCAACCTGTAATGTAAAGAAGTTACAGCCGATTGCATTGAATGTGTAGGCAAAGGTAGCATATCCTTGGTTAGCTTGCTTGTATTATTAGGTTAGGTAAACTACCCTAGTTCGACAGATAACCAATCAATCTGTCTGTAGGACTAGGCTCCTTCTACAGGAGGGTAGTATACCTTACCTAGTTATTTCATAGTTCAGCTAACAAACAAGCGATCCAAAGATATTACCTTTGTCTACACACTCAATGTAATCGGTTGTAATGAAAATGCGGAGTTTGTGAGACCAGGCTCAAGCAGCCAGTCGGTAGCAGCCAGTTTTCAAATATATAAAAACAAATATTGCATAAGACTCAAACGTACTTCAAATGTTTTTATTAATATATAACCACTAATCATCAGTTTTTAATATATAATTAAGCAGTCAAAGACACTATTCAATGAATTTTGAAATTTCAATCTGGTTCATTTAAGAATTGAATGCTTTTTTTTGTTACTTCATTGAGGTGTAAAGCGTTGACCTAAATACATTTTGTATGAAACGCGGAAGCGCTTCATTCTGAAAATGTGGACACGGTCAACGCTTTTACAACCCTATGAAGTTACAAAAAGAAGCATTCAATATTTATAATTACATTTTTTAGCTATGATCATGAAAACACGATTTTTATCAAGTTTTTACTAAATTCACCTTTGCACTTTATTGTGGGACCTCTCGTGTCATCATGAATGATGAATTTCATTGTGTAATACAATTGCGTAAGGAATAACATGAGATGTGCAGTTAGCCAATCAGAATAACGAATTATAATGAAACATACATCTTATGTAATTATTAGTTATATAAAGGCAAAATCAATCGCTTTCGATATATTACACAGGTACTGCCTAAATACATTTTAAATAGTTAACACTTTGAGTGTTTATAGAATCGTAAATAATTATGATTTTTTTTTAATGATGGCAAAATTGCACTATTGTGTGAAATAGCTTTCCTTGTTTTCGGCATCCTGTCAAATAGTTCATGAAAAGTAATAATAATTCTGCATTAAAAGAAAAAAAAGTTGCACTCGTGCTTTAACTTTTTTTTGCCACACAAAACTGTTTTTACAAACATTCTTCCTCTGAACTAGTGGATTTCGCTTAAATATGACTGGACAAAAGGTTTATTTTTTGTATTCAAAGTATGGTGGGCAAGTAAATTATTTATTAGTTTAAAAAAGATTGATCCGTGCTATAAATTAACTTGTAATTTTGATTAAGTAGGCCCTAGATCTCTAGCTTACGTTCTCACCTATTGCAGATAATAGTATTGCCGCAGAATTTTTTTTTAACTGTCCGGTAAGGGTTGGGTAGGGTATACGACCTCAACTTTAGACCTACTTTAGAAAAAAAACTAAGCAGAACAACACCCTGGATTTGTCTACTGTAGACCCCAGCTACTCAGCTTCCCTTTGCAACTAGTGAGGACAATTTTTATTACATTTTCGGTAAGGGTGGGGTTGGTTGTTCGACCCCAACTTTGGATCTATCTTTGAAAAAAAATAAGCTAAACAGAACTTTGATTTTTTTCTCCAGCAGACATCAGCTACTCAGCTCCCCTTTACACATTGTGCGGACAGAAGTATTTCCGTAGACATTTGTTTATTAAATTTTATGTAATGATGGGGTAGGTAGGGTAACTGAGGTCCACTTGAATTTTTTTTACAGGGACTCCAATGTGATGTGGTCTATGCAGAACAATTACCGGAAATCTATGGTAGTTTGCAAAATAATAGTCTTTTTTTATAATGTGATATGTAAAATGTTGGCAAATAATGAAAGCACGCTTCTTAATTAATAGACATAGAAATAAAGAGAAACCGTATGCTAACCAATAACTAATAATTTGAAGCCATTTTTCTCTATTCTTTATACTTTTTGACAATTATTCTCTTCTCATTACATTTTAACACTATTATTCTAGCTATTTTATTTATTTCTTGGTCCATTGTCTCTATTATTTATATTTTTTGTCCACTATTCTCAATTCCATAATCCCCCATCAACGGCCTCTAGTTAATGTCACCTTATAGTCTTCACAAATAAGCAAAATTACTACCTTATAGGCTCCTAATGGCTAACCAATTGAAGGCTTTAATATCCCAGTTTGAATTGTGAAATTGCGGAAATTTTGAAAATTTGATCAAGCAAAATACATTATCGTCCTCGTAGTTCGTAAAATACTGGCAGATGGACCTTTGTCATCAATTCTTATTATCTTGGATCGACCTTTCTAAACTTAAAAGTAATAAAGTTCACGCACCCATATTGTTCCGATTGCTAAAGACTTTTGCATCCGTCGACATTATCTTCGATTAAAGTAGTGTTGATCTGACAACCGCTGTGCATGTATACTTTAACGACCTTTATATGAATGACAAATGACAACATTGTCATTTTTTGAATGACAATTAAACAGTGTGGGAAAGAGAAATTGAATACACTTTCGTTTTTCGTTTTTTTGTTTTTGTGAAATCAAAAATGAAAAATGAAAACACTTTCATTTTTCGTTTTTAGTTTTTGAGAATCAAAAATGAAAAATGAAAATACTTATGTTTTTCGATTTTTGTTTTGTGAAATCAAAAATGAAAAACGAAAACACTTTTGTTTTTATTTTGGTTTTTAAGAAATCAAAAACGAAAAATGAAAACACTTTCGTTTTTTGTTTTTTGTTTATGATATTTCAAAACGAAAAACGAATGGACGCAGATATACACCGACCCTTTTCCCTTAAGTGTAAGCTTGTATAATATATACCATCTGACTTTAAAAGCAATGTTTTAATCACATCGACCTAGAGATAAGTAGAAGCAGTATATCATGTATATTTTATTAACCTTTACCTGAAGTGCTTTGATAATAAATACTACATAACTATTAAAACAATGTTGTAAATAATTCAACATGAACATGCTAAAGAAGCGGTATGATAGCCAATCAGATCATACTTGATACATTTAACTTATCATCAAACATTCCCTACTGGGTCGTTTTGCTTTTGTGAATATTATAAGTGAACATTTATAATATAAAATAATGAAATGAATTCTGATAATTCAAACTGTAATCATGACAAAGGATAGATGCAACAGTGATATACTAATGTCCAATCATCATAACTTGACCGAGACAAATGCGAATATACATTTATATTGAAAAAGGTAACCAGGGATACGGCACAACCTTTTTTTTTTATTTTGTTTACTTTTACGACTTTTATTAATGACAAAGTTTTCAAAAAGACGAAATCATTTACCACTGATGTGGAATAAAGACATAACACTTTCGTCAACTAATTCGTGATTTTGACAGTAACACTAATTTTCGATCATTTTTAGTCATTTGTCCCTTAAACTCTTAGTAATAGTCCTCTTCTTGAATGTACGCAACAGTAGTTTTACTGATTTTCCAATCTCCTCAATAAAATAATTTGGTACCAAACACCTTGCCTTTATTTTCATAAAATGTTGACAAAATAATTTCACTGACCATTTTACAAAACTATAAATTTTTCAAACAACATGAAACTCTCACTTTGTCTGAAAAATATCGTATATAACAGTTTGGAAAAAAGTTATTTTGAAGCCAAGAAGCTTGATATTTCCTAAACAATAGAACGTGTTTTCAAAAGTTCAGTTGATTTTACCGAGTTATATCCCTGTACCACCTAAAGAGATATCTATCATTTTAAAACAAGAAAAATGAAGGAACCAAGTGAACTCATATATATTTTATTAATCGTTTCAATAGATAAAAGCATCAACGAATAACCTTGCAACTGTTAGGGCAATGGTTCTTTCATTAAAGTCATATGAAATCTCAAATTAAAAAAAAAAATATGATGCATATGTTTTTATAACTAAATAAATAGTTTTCAATATAAAACGTACTTGTGTTGACATAAATATTTATTATATGGTCCTTTTTTTATAAATTTCTTGTTACAAAACATTGAATGTTTCGAAAACCTTAGGATTTTCTTATTCCGGGATTACCTTAACTGTATTTGGGTTCTAATGCTCTTCAAATTTGTACTTGTTTAGCTTTATAACTATTTTGATCGTAGCGTCACTGATCAGTCTTATGTAGACGAAATGCGCGTCTGTCGTATTAAATTATAATCCTGGTACCTTTGATAACTTTTTACACCACTGGGTCGATGCCACTGCTGGTGGACGTTTCGTACCCGAGGGTATCACCAGCCCAGTAGTAAGCACTTCGGTGTTGACAAGAATATCAATTAAATGAATTTTCTGTTACAAAACTTTGAACTTTTCGAAAACCTAAAGATTTTATTCTCCAAGGAGAAGATTACATGTACCGTAGTTGTATTTGGCACAATTTTTTGGAATTTTGTGTCCTCAATGCTCTTCAAATTTGTTCTTGTTTGGCTTTATGACTATTTTGAACTGAACGTCACTGATGAGTGGTATGTAGACAAAACGCGCGTTACCTTTGATAACTATAAGCAGAAGTTTACTTTTTTTAATTGCTTGCATCTAGAAAGCAGTTCGCCGACATATTTTCGGTATGCAAATGACCTCAGCGAAACCCTTCTCGTAAAAACTCAGTGATCGCAACACGCATCGGTATGTCTGTCAAATAAAACCCCTCCGGGTGAGGGAATTTTTCGCTACATTGAAGACCCATTAGTTGCCTTCGGCTGCTGTCTGCTCTATGGTCGGGTTGTTGTCGCTTTGACACATTTCGCATTTCCTTTCTCAATTTTATAGTAATTGATTGTACATGTCACACACGTGCTCAATATCCATGCTTCTTTTTTTATTGTTTACAATAAATTAACAATCAATAAATAAAGGCAACAGTAGTATACCACTGTTCAAAAATCGTAAATCTATCGACAAAAAACAAAATCGGGGAAACAAACTAAAACTGAGGGAAACGCATTAAATATAAGAGGAGAACAATGACACAACATTCAAATGTAACAAACATAGCAACAGACTAAGACAAAATCCGATGAGAATAACCAATATAACATCAAAACCAAATACATGAATTTGGGATAGAAAAGTACCTTGACACGTCTTATAGCAATGTGAATTCAGACTCAAATATAGGAGAAAACAAACGACACAACGGAAACACAACGTAAAAATGTTACACACACAGAAACGAGCTATGATATAACAATGGCCATTTTCCTGACTTGGTACGGGACATTTTTAAAGAAAAAAATGGTGGGTTGAACCTGGTTTTGTGGCATGCCAAACCTCGCACTTTGATGGCATTGTTAAATATAACATTAAAATGACAACAAAATAATACAGAACTTCAATACAAATAAATAGGAGAACGTATTAGGCAAAGAAAAACATGAATAATAGATAACAAAAGGCATTAGGTTTAAAATTCAATACGTCAAAACCACGCCTTGTCCACATAAGACTTACCAGTGACGCCCAGATATAAAAGTTCGAAAGTCAAAAAATGGTACAAAGTTGTACAGCTCTGAGGATCAAAAGTTGAAAAAGGTTGTGCCAAATACGCCTAGGGTTTTCTGCTTGTGATAATAACATCCTTATTATTTAGAACAATTTCTGCTATTTCAAACAGTAAATTTTATCAAATGAATATAAAAGATGTACATGATAAAACAGACGTCTTAACTAATTACAGAAAACAAAACCCGAATACATAATATTTTGAAGACGAACACAGAAAATAGACACACCCGACTTGGCTTAAAAACACCACAATTAAGTAGCTGTCATATTTTCACACAACAACAGACTGGGAAGGGAAAACAAATAGACGATTATACGAAATGTTTGCGTAAAAAGTCATAAAAATGTGCACAGAAGACTAAGTAAATAATATATATATATATATATATATATATATATATATATATATATATATATATATATATATATATATATATATATATATATATGCATTGCTTCAAGAATTGGATAAACACTATTGTTTACCAGTCACTCGTTTCATATGACTTTACGACGAAGTAATACTTTTATATGAATTTCGAAATTGGCAATAGATTTCGAAGATATTTATGAAGACGAACAAATCTGTCTGTTGTTCTCAAATCTGTTTGTGTAAAGGAACCTTCTAAGATAGACGCAACAGTCAATTACTAATCTTCAAATCTGGTAACTCGATAATACTAAGAGTATGCTACTTATTTATCACAAGAAAACTGTAGGGATTACGTGAATTCTTAAGAGTTTGTAAAACATGTTTAAGTAGCATGCTTCTTTAATCTATTAAATATGCTGTTAAAATGCTGTTTTCTCCTCTTTTTGACACAGATTCCACATTTCAAATCTCAATTATATTATAAATGATTAACCGCCTTAAATTGGTACAATATTTCAAAAGTTATTTGCGAAAGTAAGGTGAATTATTATTTCATAAAGTAAAAGTAGTAATTCTATATAAATTACACAATTGGCAAATGCTTTTGAAGAAATTTATAAAAACGAATGATCTGTCTAATCACTATCCGAATATCTCGGTTTTCCTTCTAAACTTCATAAAAATAATCTTTTTTTGATTTGATCATTCCGTATATAAATGATTCATTGAAGTCTATAATTGAATATATTATTAATGCGGTTTACTAATTTCATTATATTTATAAATGTCATTTATACAAATTTTCAAATATATCTTAGTAGAAATATATCACTATAATAACATTCTACATACTGCAATCGTCTATGAAATCAGTTAATTGCAACATTTGCGAATCTATAGCAATACTTGTATTCGTCGCATCTTGATAACACTAAGGCAATTCACAATCATAATACTTTCCCTTAAAGTCGTTACTGAATTATGGTATCTTTATTATTTTTTTTCTAGTCCTTTAAAAGACCGTTATAGCCCCATATCTAACGATAAAGACAATACAAAGGTTTTTCACAGACGTTAACTGAGTTTATATTTGTTAGATTATAAGAACAACTTGAGTAATAAAAGATGCAATAAAGGTTCCAATATCCACAAAAACGTAAAATCACAAAAATACTGAACTTGGAGGAAAATCGATTCGGAAAGTCCATAATCACATGGCAAAATCGTATAACAATACGCATAAAAAACGAAATGACAAGAACTGTCATGTTCCTGACTTGGTACAGGCATTTTCAAATGTAGAAAATCCAATACCCAACACAGCTATGAAAAAAGGTATAATTAAGGATGTTCGCTATTCTTTGTTTTGGCTTTTGTCAGATATCAGAAATGATATAGTTTATAAATGTAGAACCTGTCAATAAATTGTCATCTCGTTTTTGTTTAATTTGAGTATATATTGGTATTAGAGTCATTTATGAAAATTCCTTGTTATTTTTCCTAGTTTTTGAGAGAAAAAATGTAACATTCATGAAAAATCTACAAAGAACCATTTCAAGCCAAATTTTCAAATGATCAAGAAAATCTAAGAAACAAGGCCACTGACCTTTCATTTTCTTCTGCTTTTAAAAATCCGTTTGTAATATACTATTGATTTACAAATAACCCTTGAAAGAACTTTGTAAAGAAAAAAATCAAAAGCTTACAACCTAACTGTACAACTGATAAATATTGCTTGACTTCGGAATCTGCTAACGATATCATGATCAGCACACACTTAGAAGATATAGACCTTAACACATTACGTACTATCGATAAGATAGTATTGACATTTTGATAACAGTGCATAGTCAGGACGTTGTATTTGATCTAAAATATAATACTTTTTGTATCAAAAAGTGTATAGGATAAGATTGGGTGCACAATACTAGATGAACAGTCAAACTCAGATCGAAAATAAACTGACAATGTCATGACAAATCAAAAAGAAAAAAAAAGACAGAAGAGATCACCCCTAGTTTTGGTGAGGTTCGTGTTGCTTATTCTTTAGATTTCTATGTTGTGTCATGTGTCAGTTTATTTTCGATATATGAATTTAGACAGATATATTTGAACGGATATTCCACAACGGTCAACTAACTAGTGATGCGCCCGTAAAAGTTACGAAGACAAGATTTCGACTTCACCTTTTGGAACTCTTGGTTTAATAGCTTCCTTGTGAGCAACTCTCTTTCAAGGAAATCCTGATAGGAAAAACAAGCCCGCGAATATCGTATCAATTGGGCATTATATACTCCGTATGTAGGCGCTTGAATTTTGCTACTCAGAAAAGGAGAGTTTATAATTGGGAAACTGAAATCCTCCTTTTGTCGTAAAGTTTAGGTTTTCAACCGACCCTCATTGTCAATTTCTAGATATAGATCAAGATATGAGGCAGACTAAACTGTATCCTGTATCTCTAATTCGTAGATTCATAGTAACTTAATTTTTAACTATTTAGTGTGAGAACAGCATCTGTATAGCGGAAAGTAAAATTAAAGGGTATTTCTCACTTTATATCTATCTTCCTAAAAAGTTTCTGTCAATATTTCTGTTTTGTTCAATTTCAATAGCTCTTACGCATGTTTAACCTTAAACTTAACTTTTTAATAATAGCATTTCTCCATCATAATTTAATGATCACTATTATTAAAATCATTACAATGGAGTACATAGTTATACGGTACAAATTTATCAGGCTGATTATTTGATAAGGAAGACGCGCGTTTTGTCTACTCATCAGTTACGATCAGGTAAACATACTTAGAATGTCAAACAATTTAAAGTTACATACTAGAAACGTTTGATACATACGTGCATAAGATATATATTTGAAAATATCGTGTAGCTTAAACGACAGCTTTTAATTGTGCGTAATTTTCCAGGTAAAAAAATGAATTTGCTACTTTTTGTAGGAGAAGTTTAAAAAAGAATTCAAGAATTTGTTTACAACATGTGGTGGTTGCTGTAAACAGTACCGAAAGATTTCAATAAGACGACGAAGTTGTAATACTGAAATGGTCATTCAAGGAAATAGTACAAAGACATTGAGAAGTTCTCGAAGCAACAGTTAAACTTGTCTAAACAATCATTCGAATATCTGTTTTATGATATTTATATAAGGATCGAATGTTGACATTTTTGGTATTACTATGTAATATATACTTTGTTTATACGATAATTACGAAATAATATTTTTCTTGCCGCCCTCCTCGCACTCTTCCTACGACCTGACTACGTTCGAATTCATACTACGACTTTCATTCTCATTGTCATTTTCACATAAAATATATTAAATTCTCTCCTGGTTTTGTTTGTCTGTATGTAATAAGGAATTCGTGTCCATTTTCTCTAACTGCCCAACCATGCCACATTATGTATGTATGTGCCTATCCAAGTCTGTAAACCAGTGATTGTTGTTTGTTATTGTGTTACATATATGTTTTTCATTCATTTTTTTTAACATAAATAGAGCCGTTAGTTTTCTCATTTGAATTGTCATTTCGAAGCTTTTGCGGAATGGAATGTACTCATTGTCAAAGGCCGTTCGGTGACATATAGTTGTTAATGTCTGTGTAATTCTGGTCTCTTGTGAAGAGTTGTCTTATTGGCAATCATACCACATCTTCTAATCTTTTTTTATATTCACACATCTGTGTCATCTCTACTATCGTTCACTAAAATATCGTCATTTGAGCTTGATTGACCAGGAATAGGTTGTAATTCAAGTTGTATTAGTCGTTCCGCTGGATCAGGGTTCGTAACTATCAGAGCTCTTTCTGCATCTTAATTAACCCCTATTATCACGCCTACGTGTTCTAGTAGATCTTGGTGGCATTGCTGTATTGTTTCGGAGAAATCTACGTATTATTCAGAAATAGAAGCAATGGAACTGTATTGATATTGATTTTGATATTATTGCTGAGAACGTGGTCAGATCGGTGTGAACGTAGTATAATCGTGGTAAGAACGTGCTATAATCGCAGTGATGCGTGTTTCGATCGTGTTGCAATCGGATAACCCTTGGGACATGGTCGTAGTGAGAACGTGAGGAGCGTAGAAAGATGTTGATAAGCGTAGGGAGGTCGCAGAATAGGCTCCGTTAGGACGTGTTATAATCGTAGCGGGATCGTTGTAAAAGCGTAATGAGGACGTAGTATCATCGTGAAAGCAACGAAAATTTACATTTTCATGCCGCTCATACCGCGACCTCGCTACGATCTGAATTTTTTTAAATCGCGGTGAGCGTTGTGCGATCGTGGTCTAGTGGGACTGGGCTTAAGGGAGAAACAAAAAACTAGAACTCTGGGTCGGAATCGCTGCTTTGAGAACCGTAAACCTCTATTTAGGTTTTGATACTGATATGATCTACATTTTGCATTCAAAGTATCATATAAGTGTAATAAAGAAAGTACCAGGATAAGCAATGTTCCGATTCCATCGGCAAACGCTGAATTTAGGTGGACTATACGGTTTTATCTTACAAGTGTTTTTGATTAGATTTATTCTTTACTAGTTGACGCATATATTTCTTGTGTGAGAACCGTTCTGATAAACACATAAAAGAGATTCGCACACAATACATTTTTCGAATAATATTTATTATTTTATTATTTTGCTGCAAAACTTTCATACCAATATTTAATTCGTGCGTACACTTCTTCAGTTTTATTTCCGACAGCAAACATATTCCTAATCTTTTGGGATCTCAGTTTTAGTTTGAAACCCGGATTTGTTTTCTCTCAATCGATTAACGACTATTGAACAGTGGTATACTACTGTCTTTATTTATTCTGCCTGGGTTATCACATCATAGTTCACTTACTCTTAAATACACAATAAGGGATACATTACAAGTCTTAATCAATGATATCTAGGTCAAGAAAACGGGATTATTGCTACGTCATTTGGAATATATCTATGGTATTATGTGAAACATATATTCCATAACGGTCAACCAACTTTGTAAAACCTATCGAAAGATAGTACTTAAATTTTTAACTAGATTAAATATTTTGAATATATGCATATAACCTAGGTTACCTTATTTACTGCAAGAAGTGTCTATCAAACCTAGTCACAATATACAACCCTTATGTATCTTAAAACTTTTTGACGAACTTAATTTAAAGTCAAAATATAAGCCGACAATGGCGAGTAGTTCAAAATAAAACGTATGTCGTGCTTGAGCAGGTAGTACATGTTCATATTCGAGTATATTATAACATAGGAAATCAATTGATGATTGATGTTTAAACTTAAAAATTGATTTTTCAAACATCAGAACAATCTCGTTCGTGTTAGATCCTAGTTTAAAGTTTTCCATCATTTTTGTTAATAAGTTTCCTTTCTAAATTCTTAGCACAGTGTTATTTTCAAGTTCAGATACTTGACATTATCTATTGAGTTGTATAACATTATTTTTGTAATGATGAGTTTGCTATTTGATAACTGTTCTGTTGTATATTCTGTATATATATGTTGGATAAAAAATAAAAATATAAAAAAATGTTCATAAATGTCAATATCAGGAAAAGATGCATGGATTTTCTTCAACATCGAAATTATTTTACATCAGTGGCTTTTATGAGAAAACAAAAATGTAAATATATAGATAAAATGATATTTTGTCTAAAAAGTTGGTATGCTGTATGAATATATAGATACATTAATAATATGATAGTTCATTATAGGAGCGTTTTGTCTCTCGTTTGCATTTCTCCAACAAATGAGATTAAATTATAATGAGGGAACCATCTCGTTGGTGCAATGGACGTCGGAAGGGGCGATAAATGGCTGGCCCGTGTTAAGAGAGAGCTATATCTCTTGCATGTTAAAGACACCCTTGTAGATTTCGGAAAAGGGCAGGCTAATGCCGCTACAAGGCAGCACTCACACCCGCAAATACGAAAGGGATTAATATAAGTTGCAAAACTTGTGTTCCCCATCCACTTTAAATAAATATGTTTAAATTAAAACAAACTTAATGAACAATTTCAAGTTAAAGTATCTCGTGAATATTAATAATTGGTTTGTGAATTTGAAAAAAAATATAATTTTGATATGAAGCAGTTTATTCATAGATATAAAAAGATATGGTATGAGTGCCAATGAGACATCTCTCCAGCTAAGTCACAATTTATAAAAGCAATTGATTATAGGTTAAGTACGATATTGGCTCACACCGAACAGCAAGCTACACAGGGCCCTAATATGAAGGGGTAAAACCATTCAAACGGGAAAACCAACGGTGTAATCTATTAAAACAAAACAGAAAATCTTATAAAGCACATCAACAAACGACTACTACTGAACATCCTATATTTCAAGTTTGCTGGATTATATAACATAAAGGCACTATGACTGTCATACAAGTGAGAGTTGAAGCTAGCTATAAATCAAGGTTTAATCCACCTTTTTCTACCTAGGAAAAAAAGCCTGTACCAAATGAGTAACATGACAGTTGTTGTTTATTCTTTTGATGAGTTTGAGCTTTTGATTTAGCCCTTTGATTATGGACTTTCCGTTTCGAATGTTCCTCAGAATTCACTATTTTTTCGATTTTTCTTTTTTACAGCTGTTCTGTTCTTTGGTCGGGGTGATGTCTTATTTACAAATTTCTGATTTCAACTCGCAGTTTTGACTTTTACTCATCAATATCATCTCAATCAAGAATGATGGATTTGCATCAGAGACATTTGTAATTGATTCCTGTATGTCATTCAATGTCAAATGAGTTAAAAAGAGTCAAAATATTAAAACGCATAAGTCGAAAATAAACTGATAACGCCACATGGCAAAAGACGAAAAATACTCCCAGATAACAACTGAACACAAAACCCCAAATCACAACATAGAAACCCATAGGCTGAGCAACACGAACGTCACCAATTAATTGTGTAATATAATTCATCGGCTTTTCACGTTGTTTATATACGTTACACTCGATAGCCATAGCCGAACCAAGCAAGGCCAACAGTTTAAGATCCGTACCTTTTATAAAACTTCCTTCTCTTTTAAACATATAACGTTGTGATTTGGATAATTTCGGATGGTACTATCATTGCTATTCATATTATAGAAAGTTGTGTTTGCAAGGGTATTTTGTAGTTTTTGAAAACTATATATTCTTGGTTCAAATGAAAAAAATGTTATTAGATCTACTAACAATAGAAATATGAAATTTCACGGGTGCAACACGTGGAGCAAGATTTGCTAACCTTTTCAATAGTTATCAAAGGTACTAGGATTACAATTTATTACGCCAGACGCGCGTTTCGTCTACATAAGACTCATCAGTGACGCTCAGATCAAAATAGTTGTAAAGCCAAATAAGGCGCCTCACATCAAACCCGTTTAAGTCTTTAGTTATCTTTGTTGTGTATTGTATGCAATTATTGTTCAGTTTGTCTTTTTTTTAGCCATAACCTTGTCATTTTATTTTCGACTTATCAGTTGGAACGTCCATCTGATATCTTTCGCCTCCCTTTAAAATAAAATACAATGAAGTGCCTGATTATTGTATATAAGTTTGCTCTTTGGTAATATTTGATATCAGTGTTTATTTTCTTGAAGCTGTCACTGGAATCTGTTTGCACTTTAAATTGTCGTTATTTTGTTGCAGATAAGCAATTTTTACAGTCATGCAGTTTTTAACATCCTGTTTTGAACTTAATTACAATTGTAAAATAAATTATATTGACACGATCTTATTTTGACAATTGAATCATCTTTATTCTTGTCACCTCCGAGATTGGTGTTAGTGGTTTGCACACTCACATCACCAGCCCAGTAGTCAGCACTTTTTGTGCTGACATGAATTATTATTGATATGGTTATATTTATAAATTAACTGTTTACAAAATGTAGAATTTTTGAAATACTAAGGCTTTTCTACCTCAGGCAAAGATTACCTTAGCTGGATCTGGCAAAACTTTTAGGAATTTTGGTCCTCAATGCTCTTCAACCTCGTACTTTATTTGGCCTTTTTAACTTTTTTGGATTCGAGCGTCACTGATAAGTCTTTTGTAGACGAAACGCGCGTCTAGCGTATATACAAAATTTAGTCCTGGTATCTATGATGAGTTTATTTAATCATTACTTATATTACATTTAAACATACGTACTCATGTACTCTTATTAAAACTTGATACTAGGGGAACCTCTATGATGGCTTAATGTATTTTGTTATCCTTTAAAATGCTAATCATTTTTCATTGGAAGTTATCTTTCTTAGGATACAAAAGGAATTTCATGTAAAGAAATGCTTGGCCTGCGTAACAAATGCAATTTAGAAATGAAATTGAAAAGATTTAACAAAAGACACAAATTGGATAGCAGATAGTCGAATGTAACTATAGTTGAAAATTGGCACACGCAGTACTCCATATCTAAAATAAAAACAGAGACGATTCCGAAGTAATCATTTGTTCCTTGTAATGTTTTAATTGATTGATTGATTGATATGTGTTTCAAACCACTTTTATAATTTTTTTCCGAAACAATATTTTAGATTATGAAAGTGTGACTAAAATCCCCTATCAAAAGCATAGAAACCATAACCTTAAGTGACTCCTATACGGTATATTGGAAAGCGTTGGACGGCGACATGAAAATTAACAATTTGTTTTTTGTACGGCGCCTTTCTATATATTGAAATATGAATATGACATCAATAGATATATAAAAACGTTAGGGGGAAATGACACACACAGCAACGCGTTACCGGATTACATACTAGTAATTGCGAAATAAACTATCGTTTAATATTTTGACCTTATCATCAATAATATATTTGTATGTCTATATGCTACTTACAACTGCTGTCTTATTTTTTGTAAAGACGACTTTCCGAAAGTTCAATATAACACCGACCATTCATCTTTAGTTTGGGGGAGGAAGACGAATGGTCTAAGTAGTTTCTCTTGTAAAATGTGTATCACAAGCCAGTCAAAACTGAGATTGTGAGTTCAAATCCCGCTGGTGTGGATGCACTTGACTAAGGTTGTCTATATTTTACTTTAGCTGCTTCTACCATGACTGGCCATCCCCTAAGAGGCGCTTAATCGTGGCGTTTAAACACCAACAGTTAATCAATCTTTAGTGGGACAGTTTCTTTTCATATATAATGATTACTTTTAAACGTCTTAAGGTGGTACCTAACATAACAGGGCGATAACTCTGTAAAGTCATATAAACGTTTTAATTACGTTGTGTTGTAAAGGGAATATTAAGCTTCTCAGTGATCACAATTGGTGTTTGTCAAACTGCTATATAACCAGTGTAATTTTTCTGCTAAAATGGTTGGTTCAAATTTATTGAAATTTTTATATTTTTGTAAAAGGGTAAAAGTAAATACTTTGTCAAAATTCTAAGAAAATTGAACGAATCAAAATAATTTTAGTGTTGGGTACCACCTTAAATTCATAATTTGTATATATATCTTGTTTAGAAGACTATTGATAAAACGCTTTATTTGCATCGACAATTTGTGGGTGGGAGGAAGTTATTATTCATAGCGATTCGTTATGAATTCGAGTTACTGTTTGTTATCGAGAGAAACAAAAAGAAAAAAAAAACAACTGTGTCCATAAGCCTTATTAAAATGTTGAGTCAAATGGTCTGTTTCCTTTTATACACGTTTTAAGCCTGATTTATATGTAAGATTTATTTAACCCCCTGATATATTGAATCTTTGAATCTTTAGCTAGTCATTTGTTATAAGAAGAAAAATGTCAAGGCCGGACACAATCTACTTTTTCACGATAATACATTACCGATTTCAAAATTTTATTCAACCTGTATCCGAGGGCAGATACCTAAATCAACGGGAGCGGACTCGTTGGCAAAGTGGTCTAAAAAGTCGACCTTATAAAACACTAGAATGTCTGTCAACACTTTGTTTGAGAGTGTGAATACCGCACGGGGCATATGCACTCGAATCTCAATTAAGTAGATGAACTATATCCATTATGTATACTTCGCTTTAGAAATTTGGATAGCTTTTACATTTACTGGAAAATACTGTTAATTAAGAAATTATTGCGATGTTTTTATTATTGCGAAAAATAATACAGGGTTATAATCGCAATAATTTAAAATCGCGTTTTGATTTTCTTTCATGAATTCAGCAGGCTTATTCTCAATATCGTTAAAATTAAAATCCCATATTGGAATAAAATGACAAAATCGCAATTATAAATGCACGCAATAATTTCTGAATTTACAGTACTTGAACCTATTAGACGTCAGCACGTTGATCTTTTGTTCAAATTAAGTGCTCGTATCGATTATGAAATTTAGTAAATGTTGTCACAAGTTTTTGGTATTGAAAGCTACATACATGGTGTAATAATTTTCAGTAATACATATATTTCGTTCGTTAAAATTATTAACACTGTAACACACAATAGCAGATCGAACAGGTAGAGAAAAAACATGGAAAATTAGCAATAGCAAATGAAAAATCTTTCTTTTTGTCTAACAGTTTGGTATTAAGATGTCCGTTAAAACATAGATTTCAACATCCGGGAAAGGACATTGTTTATTGGCATTATTATCTATACAATAAGTTCAGCAGGATTGACATATTCTTTCTCTTGTTTAAACCAATGTCTGGCGGTAAAGTCCTTAATCAAGTATCATGATAAAAACATAAAACACAAACGAATAGAAAATAACTGTCCTGACTTTGTACAGGTATTTCCATATATAGAAATATTTTCTTAGGTGTTCAAAAAAGACTACGGAGAAATTTATTTTACTAAAATTAAACGTAAGAACTATGTTTAAATCGGTCAAATAACAAAAGAAGGTCGTCTTTTCCATGGATGACATATTAGCGCTATGTAAAAATATTTTTTTTCTTAATGGTTCGATAATGACTATAAAAATATCATGTTACTAAACCAAATGGGGTAATAATACGTTAAATAAAGGCAACAGTAGTATACCACCGTTCAAAACTCATAAAACTATTGAGATCGGTCAAATCACAAAACAAGCATGAAATATTAGCCCCAGGAGATTAAATAATAAATAATAAATCAATCATTCACAAAACATGGTTCATATATGACATACACTACACCATGTCGTAAACACAGGCACACGCTTAATAAAGGATTAACCATGGTAATTTGAAGACATGACATCTATAACTATTTTGTAAAGTTTGTTTAACTTTACAGAGTAATCTAATGCACCTTTGTTTGATTTATTGTCAATTAGTGAATTGTGTCACTGCTGAAAATTGTACGATAAAGTAGTTTATTAAGACTTGTAGCTTCAGAGGTAATCAACTTATTTCTATGACGTCATACCAATTCCGACCAATCTCACACCATATATATCTGCACGCACATTCATTGAAATATTTCAATCTGGGAATTAGTCTTTATATATGTGATATCTCGATGTTTTGATATTATGAAATAAGATTTACTTTCTCGGCTTATTTCAGTAACTTTAATTGAACAAATACGATAGGATTATGTAATACCCCAAATGTAGGTTTCGCAGTTAAATATGTTCTTTCTGCAGAAATCATGAATGTTTGTTATGTAGAATTCATACTTCATTTCAAAGAAACATTTCAAATTTTAAATATATGTAATTAAAAATAAATTCCGGTATATTGCTGTATCATGAGAATATTTTCGTTATAAGTGTCGTTTCAAATTTGCTTTTTACCCGAATGTAATAGAACATTGATCATAACTACAAGGTATTTTGAAAAGTACTTAATAAAATTATATAATAACACACGTACGTTATCAGATTTTGGTTGATGTTAACAATTGCAATTACCCCAACCTGTTTTGGGGATTTTAAGTAATGAAATCATTATTTATCATTGAACTGGATTTTGAACTTTCATTTTTGGGGATATATCATTCAAGACATTTATATGTGTTTGTTAAAACACATCTTTTGTTCAAATTGTTTTTGTACTGTTCCGGCTGATATCAAATCAAAATAGACTTTTCAGAAGCTTAAACATTTCAATGGTCAATTACATTATAGTAGTCATTGCGAGGGTAAATATACACACGGTGAAAACCATCTGTTGCTGGAACAAATATTGATTTTACCAAACATTTTTGTTTATTTTTTAAAACATGACCTACTGGTGCCATTTTTTTTCGACTAATATAAGGTATACCTGTAATGTGAATTCACTGCAAGTTACTGTTTTATGTCTCTTAAAACCTTTTACTAATACATCGTTGAGTGACTAACCGTATTCTACGCGAAAAATGTAAACGAGCAGTTTAACACGAGGAACTCTACACTGAAATGTACGACAAAAGGAAAGATTTTTCGTTCCCATTTGTTTTGAAGTGTTGTTCCTTTGGCACTTTCTTGCGTTATTCATGTATCATAACTCGTTTGTTATGCCATGTCAGTGTCTGTTGTGACGTTTTTGATTCGTGTAATACTGGTAAATTATATTATATTATATTAATTATATATAATTAATTACCACAAACTCACCGTATGGCTTTCAACAATGAGAAAACTACATAACACGGATCCATACGTGTTTTTTTTGTCGTGGGAAAGTATAAGAAAATTTCCACGTCCACTCTGTGTTTTTTTAAGGTAATTCTGCATTGTATCAAGTTAAACCATTTTCGACTGAACTATAGTTTGTCTTATGTTGTACTGTTACTGTCCAGGTAAGATGAGTGTAGGCGTGCCGTCAAACAAGATCAACTTCGCCACATATTGGATGTGCTCTCTCAAGTCTAAAGCCTTTAACTCGTCGGTTGTCGATTGTTGTTGTACATGTATGCCATATTTTTTCGTTCGCTAATTTTTGATTGAATCAAGCCGTTAATTTTCTCGTTTGAATAGTTTTACATTTGTCATTGCGGGACCTTTTATAACCGCATACTGTAAAACATGGTATGGTACGATGGTATGGTATGTGTTATGGTATGATGGTATGGTACGAATACCATCATACAATGTTCTGTATGAATGGTACCATGGTATGGTATGCTGGTATGGTACAAATTACTTTACCATTATACATATTACTATACCATGGTACAAACTATTATACCATGGTATGAAGCATGGTATGGTTTTTCAAAACAGGCAATTTTGAAAAATTAATAAACCTATTCTTAAACAGGATTTTATTAATTATCTTTTTTCTTTTCTTTCTTTTTTGACCTATTCCAAAACAAACCTTTTTTCCAATGAGAAACAGGAACAAGGATTTTTGTTGAAAAACAATGTAACAAAATATTCATTTGTTCAATTTTTCCAATACATTTAGAATCAAAACATTAATTTAGAAAAGAATTGCCCACACACATTTAAAAGCTGAGTCAAGTCTTTAGTTAGGACATTGACATACATTAAGCAATGTAAGAATTTCATGAAGTTGTTAGCAAAAATTAAAATTGATAAAATCTTGATTTATTCTTGTACTTTCCTTGCCACCTAGTAAAACTATCATGCTGAAGAAAAACAGCCAAAGTGTGGTTACGTTTTACTAACCATTGATGTCATGTTGATAGTCCTAAATATAAAGTTTAACTATAAGTATCACATAAACTTGACAAGATCCAAGAAAATGAGGTCAAGGTCAGATAAACCAAACGAGAAATGCATAGATATGAGAAGATGTGGTATGAGTGCTAATGAGAGAAGTCTCCATCCAAGTCTCAATTTGTAAAAGTAAACCATTATAGGTCAAAGTACCGTCTTCAACACTGAAATTTGGTTCACACCTAACAGCAAGGACCAAAAAATGACTAGATTAAAACCAATAGTCTAATCCATATAAATAAACAAGAAACGAGAAGCACTTATGAACCACATCAACAAATGACAACCATTGAACATCAGGTTCTTGTTTGGACACCTGACATTCATTCAATACAACAAATATAGTTGACATATTGCTTATAGTTTTAAAAATGCAATAGAAAATTAACGGTACCAATTTTGTTGCACCAGTCCCAATATGGGATGCCTGGTTGCATGGGTGTTTTATAATAACAAATCAATCTTTAATTAGGTCGAAAGAATAGCATTTCGAGAGTATAGCACTACGCAATTTGAATTGATGAAACAATAGTTATAAAAAAGACAGATAAAATATAAATTGTGTTATCTTAGACTAGCTACACTATATAACAGAAGTCACAACACAACTAAATACTTAACATTACTACTGCCGATTAGATTCATTTAACATTGCAGAATTGAAAACACAGGTCATTGAGTATCATTATAAGACCATAATAAACAACATATCATTTAAAATTTTAATAAATGGTCTAAAAATTAAGAGATGCATGTTTAGGGAACCATGCAACCGCAGCCAGTGCCTATTTTTTTTTTATGGCGGGAGCCCTAATAAATTATGGTTACATCTCGGTTTAATCATACATCTAATAGCTTACATGCTTTAATAAAAAGGAACTGTGAAGGTTTACTGATTTCTATTGTAAATCATTAAATCCAAGGTATAAATCACAAAGTAACCTGTAAGGTCACAAGATGAAGCTGCTAACGCCTCTTCCATCTCCAAGTTCCTAGAACTCATTGCTTTCATGAATAAGCCTTTTCATCATCTTTTCTTTTCTTAAGTTTCAAACTGCAAATTTGGCATCAAATTGAGAACCAAGTTCTCATTTTTCTCAGCCTCTTCTACCAGGCCACACTGTTTAATTATTTTTCGAATCGCAAATTGAAACGGTACTTAATTTTTCACAACTCCATTCAGGTGCTCTGGGTCAATGTAACTTTCTATATCATCAGTTAATTGTTTTTATCTTGAGACTGACCTAGGATTTAGCTGGTTGAGAACACATTTTTGTTCAGAAAACGGCCATATAACTTCGAACCTCACCCACCCTTTTTGAAGTTAAATTATTCCTCCCTTAGGAGCCAGCTACAGCCCGCCTCCTGGTGCAAGATTTTTTCGCTGTGTAAAAGACTTTTGTTTTGCCTTGGGATGTTTTCTTATCTCTGGGCGGGTTGTTGTTTCTTTGACACATTCCAAATTCCATTCTAAATTTTATGAAGGATTTACTATACTCAAAGACAGTTACATATATGCTGTTTATGTTACTCCTTTGAGCAAGCATCGTAAAGAAAGAAATGGACAGCAAATTTAATGTGATTAGTGAGAATCGTAAAATTCGTGTAAACAACAGGTACATGTAAGATCAGTTCTTAGAGACAAATTATGTCAAAAAACACTTTAAGTGTCTAGTAACAGATTACAGGAATCCCATTTTCATAAAAACAGTAAACACCATTTCAAATTTTAACAGAACAGATAACATCCAGTGGGTTGAAAACAGTTAACAGTTTAATTTTGTCTTAAATAGCAGCTAAACAAAGGCAAAAACAGGTTAACAAAAACGGTATCCCCCTCCTTCCCGCCCCATCTTCTAGGTCATTATATTGATAATTTTCTTATACATATAGTTCACAATCAGTCTACATATATAAAGGATACTACATCATTCATTAATATAATTGAGAAATTAGAATCAATGGCAAATAGCCTTTTGGTTTCGTATAATATAACACAGATGTTTACTAATCTTTCTTAAACACCCTGTTAAACGAGCCCATGACAGTTTTGACAAATCAAGCTACCCCGTCAACGTATTAATACATTTGTTGAAAATCATTTTAGAAACATAGCATTTGAATTCGATGGAAAAATTTATAAACAAATAATAGTTGCGGCAATTGGTGCAGTCCCTTCATGGAAAATCTGTGATCTACTTAATATATTCGAAAATTCACATAATGAATCAAATACTTTAATTCTGCTTTACATAATATTCTATCATGGCAGATATAGGGACAATATGTATTCATAATATTTGATGGAATATCAGATGAAATAATAGATTTTTTTCGTCTAGCAAATTATTATTAAAGCTCAAACGAAAAAATGTCGTTCTTAGCTGTTGATGTAATTACAGGTAAAATATATACAACACATGGCAATTATAATTGACCTTGAAATACATTTTAAAGAAACCTATTCTTATCTCTATCTGCACAGAAATAGCTATCTTTCTCAGCATGTATTAAAAAAAAATGAAATAAAGTTGTTTAATAAAATCTCACATAATAGAAAAAAACTCATTCCTTGGTTGATATTGTGTATTAACTTCCATAATGCACATTGTTTTTACATATAAATGTAAAAAACAAAATACACTCTACAACATGTGGTATCTATCAACTAACATAGTATTATATTAGTCACAGTTTAATTTGAAAATATGGTGTTTTCTAATCCACACATGATTCACCTTTTATTCACATTTTTAGTGGAATTTCTTGGCCATAGATGTAGACAGAATATGCAACTGTTTATTAAAATTATCATATTTCAAAACAATATAAAAGTTGACCATTGACAGAAGGTTATGCAATAAAACATAAACTACCTTATCTAGATGACCAAAAGATATGCAGTACTTCCCAAAATTTCAAAGAATAATTGACAGCCATTTACAATGTGTCAGAACAGGACATAATATCTATCTTATCTTAACTTAATAGTTATCTGAGATGTTTAAATTGAGTTTTCTCTTGCTTTCTGTTCACAGCTTTATACATGTAAGTGATAGTCTATCTGGTTTGTCTACATCTATTTCGTAAAATATTATTTTCATAAATAAAACAGATACATAATGTCAACAAATTAAAAAAAAATCTTATTTCATATTACCTAAATTAATTTTTCAAAATGTCCTGCTTCAAAAACCATACCATGCTTCATACTATCAAATTATACCATGGTATAATAATTTGTACCATTGTATAGGAATTCGTACCATGGTATAGGAATTTGTACCATACCATCATACCATACCATGGTATGATGGTATTCGTACCATACCATCATACCATAACGCATACCATACCATCGTACCATACCATGTTTTTCAGTATGCCTTTTATAACGAATTACTCTTAGCATTACGTGTGGATTCTGCTTATTGATGAAGACCGATCCGTGATCTATTATTGGTAATTTCTGTGTCATCTTGTCGAGGGTTGTCTCAATAGCAATCATACCACATCTTTTTATTCTAATATTATGAATGGTTCACACAATGAAAAGAAGAAAAACATAAAATATTGAAATATGGATTGAAGTGTCACTCAATACCCCCTCTCTCGGAGTATAACATATATAAGTGATAGCAAGATGTTTTTTTCTTATATCTTGTCCGCACAAATCCTTTTGAAATTTAGTTATTTGTCTGAGCACAACTTTTTATAAATCTACGGTATATTTAGATTAGGATAATATTTGTTGTGTTTGAATTTCAACTAAAAATGGATTATCTTTCTTGATTTGCTAATTCTGAGTTTTGAATTTAGAATTATGAATGATACTTTTCAGCTTTCGAACATACAATTGCCTGCTTTCACACAAACTAATGCAATATTTCAAATGCATATGAATGTTGCGAATGCAATTTAAATTTCACAACTCTTACTAGAAAAAATGTACAAAGGTAGTTTATATATTTCGCCATTTAGTTATGCATTGTTTTTTTGTTTTCTGTAATGTGTTGTGCATAGTGATTTTTGTCATCTTTATGTTGTTATACTTCGATATCTTGGTATCGTCTTTTTTACTGTTCTGCATTGTGTCAATGTCCTGTTAACTAGTTCACTTTAATGTACTGCGCCGTTTTTTTACCTTCTACTCGTCACTGACCAGTAATTCTTTTGTTTTTACTTTATATATACGTGTATAACATGTTGGTCGGTATGGGTGCATAATAAGAACACGTACTTTATTGACAATTTTACCAATTATATCTGTTTTAGTTTAATAAGTTAGATGAAGCATTTGCTTATAGTTCTAAAGTTTGAAATATTCTCTTACTTTAATAGAATTAAGCAAAAACCATCAATGATACAAATAGAGAAAAATAAATATATTGTGAATTTGGATGTATTGAACACAAACGTTTTGTATGCAAGGTCCAGAAAGGGTAGAAGTAGTAAAGCAGAAAGTAAAAGTAAACTTGAAGGATGTATTTGCATTACCTGTTTTACCAGCAACTTGACATAGATTTTGGACATTGTTTTCGAAGACAATTTTTCATTTGATTTTTTTTTGGTATCCTATAACATTTACAGACATATGTATCTTTGGTTTATGTTCCCTTTTACACTGGTGACAAGTTCAATTTTAATATGATACATTGTTAACTTCATTATTGAAATGCACAGCTGATTAATTATAAGCTGCTGTCAATTGCCTAATGTTTCCACTAATCAAACATTTTCATTTATTGGCAATTGTCATCACCTGCATGCATTTCTATCATCATTTTGTGTTTTACAATTTTCTTACTAAATGTTGTTAAGTAATTAAGTTGAAAGAAAATAATTCCCGCTTGTATATTTATCAGTCCGCTGTATTGTAGTATGGCTTCTTAACAAATAAAAAACAATTTGTTGATGTATCAATTACAATAAGTTATATACGACAGATTCAATTACAAACATCTCATGAGAGCATTCATGTCTCAGCCTGAATAAAACAATGTTGTCTGGAAAGGATTTAAGACACTTATTTGCGGAAATATCATAATTTATTTAAGATTGGTGATGAGTAGAGATGATTGAGTTTCTTAAACGTCGATTGTGCATTACAACATGACTAGTTTATATAAACAATGACAATTGTATTTTACCGACTGGCAAACACTTTAAAAATAATATATGTCCTGTGATACATAATATATCCATATATTAGACAGAAGTATTTGTTGTCCAAAGTATTATAAAATTGCCGTGTAATACCATCATTGTCATGACAATTGTTTGGACTGGTATTTTGAAATAACTGTGGTTTTCAAACCGGATTAAGGCATAAATTACAATACTTTTCCTGTAAAACATACTATTATAAGGGACCCTTTATAGCTTGCTGTTCACTAAGAGCCTAGGCTCCGTGTTGAAAACCGTACCTCGACCTATAATGGTTTACTTTTATAAATTGTGACTTGGATGGAAAGTTGTCTCATTGGCACTCATACCACATCTTCCTATATCTATATATCCATATGTTAGAAGGAAGTATTTAAAACATAACTTTCAAATGTCTGTCGTCTGAAGCAAGATTATGCATGAGTTACTGTTATTGTTTCATTCTTTAAAGCGATGAAATATAAAATTTCTATGAAAAAGACCTGTTTATTTAAATATTTTCAGTTTGACAACATCAAATATCATGTAACTCCTAACAAACTTACAATAATCATCAAGCAGAACAGACGTGCTTCCGGGTCACCTAAGTTTTCAACATTCATGTATTAATTTGTGATGATTCTGTTATAATTTCGATTTAATAATGTGGTATGTCTTATAATTTGTAGTCCAATGTATCATAAAATTGCCTTTTAAAACCATCTTTTTTTGTCCATCTGATGAGTTATGCCTTTTTCAACTGATTTCTATAGTTCGTTCTTATGTTGTACTGTTATATCACTGTCTTAGATTAGGGGGAGGGTTGGGATCTCGCTAACATGTTGAACCCTGCCACATTATTTATGTATGTGTCTGTCAGGAGCCTGTAATTCAGTGGTTGTCGTTTGTTTATGTGTTACATATTTGTTTTTCGTTCATTGTTTTACATAAATAATTATAAGGCCGTTAGTTTTCTCGTTTGAATTGTTTTACATTGTCTTATCGGGGCCTTATATAGCTCACTATGCGGTATGGGATTAGCACATTGTTGAAGGCCGTGCGGTGACCTATAATTGTTAATGTCTGTGTCAATTTGGTCTTTTGTGGATAGTTGTCTCATTGGCAATCATACCACATCTTTTTTTTTATATTTGTCATGAATATTATATGGACTGGTATTCTGAAAATAAATGTAAAAAGTTCGAGGTGCGTCACTGCGTTCTTTGTCCTGTGGTGTCGTTGATGGAAGCTGTTCGTTGTTCTGCGGTATGCATGCTGTTTCGACTATTTTATTGTTTGTTGTTGCGTTTCCATGTGTTGAGCGTTCTTACGCGTTTGTGTGAACTGTGTTTCTGTCAAGGTTAGGGTTAGGGTAAAAATATAACCGATTTACTATATGACTTTACAGATTTACATAATGAAGTGTAAATATGGGCAGTTTTGATTGATGCAGACAAAATAATTTGATTTACGAGTCAGCCTGTGGTATCAAAACTTCTGAATAAAAAGATGACATGCTGGAACTGTAAATTTATCAAGACAAAATGTTGCAGTCATTGCCCTAAAAAATATCATCGTTATTATGCGATCTATCCTTACATATACATATTACCGATTTAAGTTGTTATAGATTTACATAATAAAGTGCACATACGATTAACATTTGAACCAGTGTGAGATGTGAAAAATACTGGCTTTTGGGGATGATTTGATTATTTGAATAAAAGAAGGACATACTTGAATTGTTCATTGTGCAGAGAATGAAATGTTTTATTTTAAACTTATTAATAATTAATAAAATACTAATATCACTAACGAATCGTCAATGTGTCCCTTATAATTTCATATGTAAGGTCAGTATTTCATATGTAAGTGTATACAGCACTAATAGCCAGATTTAAGTCTGAAACGGTCATAATAGACAAAAAGTATAAAGAATAGAAAGTTCAGCATCGAGTATATGTCTTGAAACATCTGTTTGTAAATGGGCTTATCCTTTCTTTCATTTGAATAAAAAAAATAATATTGATCAAATATATATTTATTTGTTTTTTCCAGGTTGTACTATTTTAAATAATTCTTCTACATCTTCTTCTTCTAAACTGTAAAAGCGTTAATATTTTCTGTCTATAAAGATTAAGTTCGATGGCACGTGCCAATAATCTTTTTAAAAGGTAATAAAATCAACGATCCATAAAATAAGGTGACAATTAGAATGGCTACTTCACCATGTTCACAGTTACATCATTCGTTCACCTGACATTGTTTCATACAAGTACCTCCGTATGTGTAGTTTAAGGTTCTATATCAAAAATATTTCATACGAGATTGACTTATCATTTTTTTCTATCAAAAATGATAAAAAATGTATGCCCGTATTCTTGTATAACTCTAGGTGCTTACCTAAAATGTATTGAACATGTTTATGTATTGGTGACATGGGTTGGATGCCATGTGAAACCAAACAGTGGACTAGTGTTTTTAGAAACTGGACATGTTTAAATAAAATGAATGATGATAGAGTAAACAAAAAGTGTTTATATGGGGTAACACATGTGAAAAAGTAAAAAATTGGCATTTAAGAGTAAAAAATAAGTTTAAATAACTTGATATGGAACATTTGTGCAATGGTACTATTTTGAACAAGGATTTAATTACGAATATTGAAAATGCATGTTTTGAAAAATTTAAGGAAGAATGGTATGACAAGATTATGTCAGATGATAAAAATAAATTACGTACATATAAAATGTTCAAGAATGTATATGGCGTAGAAAATTATTTAATTTTTAATATACCAGGTAGATACAGGAGTGCTTTAGCAAAATTTAGATGTGGTGTAGCACCCATCAGAATTGAAACTGGTCGTTATGAAAATATTGATATTGAAAATAGATTATGTTTTAACTGTACTGATGACGTTGAAGATGAAAAACATGTTTTGTTAAACTATCCTGTATATTCAGATATTCGTAATGTTATTTTTAACCATGCTAGTATTATTGATGAGAATTTTTTATATATGTCTGATAATGAAAAATTTATATTTCTTTTTACAAATGAAAATATGGTATTTTATACTGCCAAAATCTGCTATGAAATTTTAATAAAGCGAAAATGTATTTGATATTCATGATAGTTGACTTAAGTTGTATTTGTCTTATAATTTAAGAAAAATTGTTTTATAGTCTCTCATAACTCTTTATAGAGTGGCTCTTGTTGTTTTAAAAAGCTGTATATTTTATATGTCACAAGTGGTGAGACTTTAATAAAGTATGTGTCTTGTCTTGTCTTGTCTATGTAGATATTTTTTTATAAATATTTGCCAAAAGAATAATTTTCCGAAATCCATAACATCAAAGGAACCCCTTAGTGCACTAATTACAAAAATTTGCACTTAGGACCGGCTGGAATGATACACTTGACACAAAGGACATTGTATATAGAAGTAGACGTTGTAAAAATAAATAATTTCAAATTTTTATAATCATATCTTTAGTTATAAAATAGTTATTTAATGTTTTATCGACACTTGCCACACTCAGTTGATTGTAGTCTATAGAAAGTCATGTTCGTTCAACCTTGGCCCGTTTTGAATACACTAGTATACTGGTAATTAAAAATGTGTATATCATGTAATTTCGTGTTGTTTTTTTTTCTCGTTTAGTTGTTACTGCCGAATCCATTTTGTTTTTCTGTCTGTTATAGTATTTACTTCTTTGTAAAAGTGTATTTTCTACTAATTTTTGTTTTATTTTTGTTTGTTTTTATTTCGTTTGCTTGTTCCGTAAGTTCAGTTTATTTTTAAGTTCTCTTGTCATGTTTTATAAAAATATTTTAAAATAGTAAAAAATGTACATATATTAAAATAGAATTTGTTTACCAACACATACTGATACAGAAGATGCACATATTTCGCAAAGTACAACAGTTTATTACAAAAACGAGACATATAGATCATAAACATTCCGTCTTCTGCATTCACAAATATTCACTCTGTGGTTAAAGTGTTTTAAACTTTAGTAACTTTCTTAAACTATCAAGGATTTCTACTAAACAAGGACAGAAGCTTGTTTATGATCACAAGACAACTTTCAAATGTAAATATTGTAAATGAAAAAAACGTTTATCCGTATTTTTATTTATAGATGAACTTAGTTTAGATACTTTCACTGTGGTAAAAGTCTTAAAAAAATCATATTTTCATGTCGGGGCCTTCTATTAATCGTTCGACTTTACGGAAGGGTTTTTCTCGTTATTGAAGGTCGTTTTGTTGCCTATAATTGCTTATGCCCACTTCATTTTAGAAGATTGAGCGTACACACACATGTTTATCACGTCATCTTTTTTATGTGCCTGTCCAAAGTCAGTGGCTTGCAGTTCAGTAGTTGTCGTTGGTTCATGTCTGTCATATCGTTTTTTTTTCTTTATAAATTAAGCCGTTAGTTTTCGAATTTAATTGTTCCCTATTTGTTCATGTCGTGACCTTTTATATATAGCCGACTATAAGGTATTGTCGCCTAAAATAGCTTACATCCAATTAATTTGATGGATAGTTGTCTAATTGCAAATCTTATCAAATCTCCTTGATTTTCTGCAGGCTACGATGACAATCTGCGTTAACGCGCGTTTACTACAAACAGTCGTGCGTATACTTTTTACAAACATTAGAAGACGCGCCTTTTCCTACGTTAACGAGGAAGTAAACGCAAAAGTAAACGCCCGTTCACTCTTTAATTGATAAGAAGTCGTGCCATTTTCGCATTAACTCGGAGGTAAACGCGAAAGTAAACACCTGATTACTTTTCATGTCTACTAAAATTTCTGATTTAGCGCAATGTTAACGCGTGGTTTACATGGCGTACACGCGAATAAAATCCGCGTTAACTTTTTTTGGCCACTCTGCATGAAATGCTTTGTCTGCACCCAATTGTAGTGTTGTCCTTTAAGCGATATTTTTAAAACACTTTCATATAAGCAAGAAGGTTGGCTAACCATGAAAATCCACCATTTTTCACAATGTCCTGCACCTGATCAGCAGTAAGGCAGTTGTTATCAAATTGTTCGTTTTTAGGTAAATTTGCGTTTGTTTTTGTTGCAATATTTTGTAACTGTTGTTTCTTTAATTTCCTGTTGTATTTGATGTGCTTCCGTCGGTTTTAGTTTGTAATACGGATTTGTCTTCTCTCAATCGATTTTTTACATTTGAACACTGGTCTGATACGGATGCCTTTACTTATAGCACTGGTTCTCCGTTAAAGAGCCCATTTTATGACGTTATTTTGTCTCACCATTAGAAAGCAAACCTAACGACTTCGAGTAATATACCCGTAGCTTGTTATAATTATATCTGAGAATTTTAGATTTCTTTATTATCTATATTTTTAATTATATAAAGTAAAGTATAGTTTTCACAACGATAGTGATCGTATCGGCCGTCCATAATGTTTTCTTCGTAAACCTGAAATTTCCGTAGGTGGATAAAAGACCAAGCAGGACAAAATATTTAGTACAACACAGAGTGTGATATAAGTAAAATTTGATCATAAGGTTACCATAAATAGTTTTATTTATAACAGTGGTCATTTATTCCAAATTGCATCAGCCTGAAAAACTAAACAAAGTTGAAAACTGCAGAGATTTGTTAAGTATGTAATCACCGTGGAATGGTCAATTCTTAACAAACACCAATTTTGTAAATAAACTCCACATCCAACAGATCGATAACGGTGTCAACATTTAATTTTAGAACAACTTTTATCTTCAGATACTCATATTATGGTTCAAAAATGAAGAAATCGTCGAAATGTAACCTCCGTGGAATGTTATCTCCGTTGACATTTTGGTAAAGGGTGCTTTCTATCACGTCCGCACTTTTTATCCAGTATGGCATGCCAAATAAACATATTAGATATTTATAAAGATGGTGGATATATCACTTAAATATCAATAATATATTGTTATCAGAAGACATACGAAGACACCATGTACCAATTTTTATTAATCAATTGTTTGAGTGTAACAGATTTGCTTATTTCTCAAATCTAGAAGCAGAAGAAAAAAACAACGGACGCTTTTATAGCAAGTAAATAATTGGAACCCGTTATCAATATTCAAGATATGAAACTTCTATGAATAATATAAATTTGATTTTGAATTCAACAAGATTTAACAATAATGCAACTGCAAGTAGCCATACAAATTGCTCTTTCTTATGAGTGTTTCCGTATTGCACAAGGAGGGAAGCTTTAAATTACACAACAGCCCGGTCGGATTTTGCTTTTTCCACCGTCCCACCGTGGGCAGCCTACCCTAGCTATGATATCATTTTTTGTAAAAATAGTGATTACAAATATTTTATTGGGGCCTTTTATAGCTGACTATGTGGTATGGGCTGTGCTCATTGTTGAAGGCCTTACGGTAACCTATAGTTGTTAATGTCTGTGTCATTGTGGTCTTTTGTGGTCATTGGCAATACTACCACATCTTCTTTTTTATATTATCTGCTTTTTTCAATTGACTGTACTTGCCAGTCTTTTAATTAAACAAAAGACATTGCATGCCCACTCCAATGGTTGGGCAGAGTGGGCAAGCTAGAAATTTTGTCCACCCGGTGCCCACTCCCACTGTGAACGGGTGGACAAAGCAAAATCCACCTGAGCTGTAGTGTACTTTCTTTCATTAATAAAATGAAATTACGACGTCGGCCTAAAGGGCATTATATATATTATTAACAAAACCTCGTACAACATTCTTTTCGAAAATACATTAAACAAAACTACCCGTTACAATGATACACTGTGTATATATTACGGTCGTGTCTCTCTCATCGGTTTTTTTATATATTTATATTGAACCTTTTTGAATTATTTATCACCGACAACGCATGCAAGATCTTATTTTTTCAAAAAAATATTCTTCTCACGGTCATAAATCTACATGAAATATTTGCCACTGAGCGTTCAGAAAACATATACCAATAAATCTTATATCCTATATTTGTAAATTGTAGTATTATAAAAACTATAAACATTATCAAATAAGTTTTCGTTTAAACTCTGGTCATATATTGTCAGTTACATAGTGTGTTAGTGACCCTTTGTAATACGATATATACGGGGTAAGTAAATTCCATTATGGAGTTTGAGCCAAAATAAAACCTCATATGGAATTTACTGACCCTGTATATATCGTATTAGGTTACTAACACACTGTTTAACGAATTTACTCTACCGACTATCTTGATTTGTTAAATGTATACTGGAGTTGTCTCATTTAAAATCATACCACATCTTCTAATTGTTATATTAGAGTGTTCAATTCTAAGGACATACTCCCATTGGGTCTGCACAAAAAAACAAATAGACACTTCTCGTCTCTCTTCTTATTTATTTTTTTTAATTTCCGACAAATTGAACCCATCAAAGATACAAGAGTTGAGTTTCGGCTTCGAAAGAAATTTTCAAAACAGTACTAGACCAAAGCAAGGGATTCAAGCGTTACACGCCATTCTTGTGCATTCTGGAATTAAAACAGTTTAAACGTTATATATTTGTTGATGGTATAAGTATGACCACATCAGTGATAAGTCATGGTAACACAGATTGGTAAATAAGATATAAATGATGAAAAAGAGTATTCATTGGCGAATTATATATATATTCGGGTTGAAAGCATATAATACGATATCAATATTTATCCTGCTTATACAGATCGGACATCCTGACTGGATTGTTAAGCATACTTGTTCACACGGAAAAAGCCGAAAGGCAGATTTATCACCTAAATTTGTGTAATAGAGATAAAAAAAAGACTTATATAATAATGCAGACATGACTGAATATTATGCTTAATTTAAACTAACAAGAAAAACGAGAAACGAGAAATAAAAGTTTACGTGAATTAATAAAAACAAATTGTTAAGCATTTTGGTATTGAAAATCACGACGTCAAAGGAAATAAAATGACGTTAAATATATCTTTTTTTTAAATTTTCTTTCATCTAAACTGTCTCGATCATTACAAATTAACGGTAAAATATTACATGTTGAAATTTAGAGGGTGGGTAGAATATACTATGAGGATGTTCTATGTATTTTATCAAAAAGTTTTGATGCAATTTATATTTTATCATTTTTTACTCTGACATTGGGCGCTTTAACGGAGAACCAGTAATAGATCCCAAATGTTCGTGTTGATCAGTGTTCAATTTCTAATGGCGTGCAGGAAAACAAACTTTTAATCAACCATCAATGAAAGTAATTCCTGTGTTAATGATATTTCCATACGTCATATGTACATGATGTAAATACTTTCTCGGAAATAATTATATAGTGTGCAAAATCTTCACATTGAAATCTAATTTCTTTTTGTTCATTGTAGTTGGTGATCAGTTTGACTAAAGTTTATTTAAAGTGGGTAATAAAAGATTTTTTTTTCGATTTTTACAATGGTGCAGGTGATATACTATATAAGGTTTCAAAATCGCAGATTATTACACGATGAAAAGAGAGTTGTGGTGTAGTGGTGAGCACACTGGACTTCTTACGCCAAGGTTCCTGGTTCGATTCCCATTTCGTGCAGGAAAGTTCAGGGACTGACACCATTTGCAAGTAATGTCTTGAGAAACGATAATTGTCCGTTTAAAAGGAACAATAATTGGATGACGTTAAGAGAAAGCCTCATCTCTTGCACGTAAAAGACACCCTTGTAGATCTCAAAAAGAGCAGATTTATGCTGCTACAAGTCAGCACTCGCACCCACAAAGTGGAAAGGGATTACTGTTAGTTGAAATAAGTTGTTTCATAATTCACTACAAATAAATATTTTTAAACGTACCAGTTTTGATCCTCAATAACTTATATATTCGGGAACGCATTTCTCACCATAAAATACAACTTTAAAGGTTCTTTTCCCTCTAATATTAGTTACAAATCAGAGGAATAAGTTGTTTACCAATTTTCACATTACATTTAACTAATCATAACAGGCACAATTTCAACCAACATCGTAAGACACCATTTGCATTTATACAAACAGTTGAGAATCATTAACTTTCCTTTACAACAAAATAAAACTTGTTTTCATATTTTATTTTATGTAGGAGATATATCACCATTTATTGTTATTATAAGTATTCCAGATGTACGGTTAATAATAACATGAATTTGTGCTAATGTTCAAATGAAATTGAACTATCACTTTGGTTCTCCCGTGTAATAAGCAATCAATATGCCTTGCTTAATCAAAACAAAATGTAAAGAGTTCTGATATTTTCTAAATTTATTGTTTGAATAAATGTGATGTATCTACTTACAATCATAACATATATTTCAACTGATTATGGTAACTAAATCAAGACAATATAGAACTCGTCAATATTACTGGCTGTAAACTGATGGTCTCGAAATATGCACGGTGGCAGTGCTTCTATACGGACATGAATAGTAACATACCTTACTTTAGTTCTCAATAGAAAACACACAAATCATGTCATACTCCTAAGAAGCTAAATACTGATACAAAAGTAGGGAAAGTTCAAAGATGTTAGTCAAAGTCCTCACTAACAGAAGAAAAGCCCATCATGAATAGTAATTAAAGGAAACCAAAGACAAACAACAATCTACGGATTAAGAATAGACAACTACATCTTTAACTACGCCCTCATTGAAATCGAAAGTGGAATTTGTTGTTCAAATTTGTAAACAAGTTCTTATAACTTTTTTTGTGTAGTTATTGCCTTTTTTGGTTAATTTTCTAAATAAAAGGAAACTGTTCAATTATTACACTTCACAGAGAAACCGAAACCAACAGCAAAGTCATGGACGACAACATCGACGATGATGATGATGATGATGATGATGATGAGGAGGAGGATTATGTTAACAAACAGATGACGGTTATAGTGATAATACTGATGGTAATTATACAATGTTATATGAAGACGAAGATACATAAAATTATCAAAAAGTTAAAACAACATACCTGGATTCATAGTTAAAAATATTGGAATAAAAAAAAAAAAAAAACATATCGGAAAATAATGTTTTCCTGATTATTGTATCAACATAGTATATATTATAGAGATAATGGTTATGTCTGGGTCACAGTCGTTTCACATGTATTTTTACAAATTATTTTACAAATGTCTGCATTTGTTTTACTATTTTAACTAAGGCTTTGAAAACGTTCGAAGACTTCTTGAACTATTTCCTCGAATTGCCATTTCTGTGTAACAACTTCGTTGTCCAATTGAATTCTTTCGATACTGCTTACAACAGCAGGCACATGTTGTCAACAAATTCTTGAATTCCTTTTTAAACTTTTCCTGCATAAGAAAAAAAGCTATAACCACCCGTAAATATTTGCAAAATTGTAAGCCACCTTTTCATTCTTCGCTATATTTTTATGTACCTGTAATATTTATGTAGGTAACGTTATACAACACAGTGAGTATGTTATCCATTAAATTTGTTCAAAAACTCCAATGTGATCCATCAGATTGTAAAATGAGACTTTTTGAAAGCTGTTCGACAAGACAGTTAAAACAACCCATGATAAGCGATAAGTGTAAAAATGTTGAGGTAAGGTATCATTACAAATAAGTGGACTTTCAACCAAGGGTAAAGAGAAGCAGTAGTAAGCTATTATAGACCACCATACATCTCTCTTCAATAAGAAAACACAGGACTTATAATCAATTAAAAAGGGGTGCGACATGATTTTTTTTGAAGAACTGTGAGGTGTTTGTGTTAATTATGATCAAGGATAAGTACATAAAATATACTCAAGACAATCACAAATATAAGAGTAGATTTACCATTCTTAATAGGCCCTAGTTTGTAATGACATTCCAAAATGTTGAAGAATGTGTTTTCTTCTTATTACGCTCTAGTTTAAAATGACATACACACATGTTAGAGTAGATATGATGTTTTTATAAAGCCCTAGTTTGTAGTTAAATTCAGAAATATGAACATGATTAAAGAATCTACAACTTTCTAATTACGCCTTAGCTGGTATTGACATTCACACATATTAGAGTATATATATCGTTCTTATCATTCCCTAATTTGTAATGACATCCTTAAATGTAAAAATAAGATATATCGTTCTTATAAAGCCCTAGTTTGTAGTTCAATTAAGAAATATTAAAATGATTAAAGAATATACATCGTTCTTATTACGCCTTAGCTGGTTTTGACGTTCACAAATATCAGAGTATATATATCGTTGTCATTACGCCCTTGTTTGCAATGACATCCACTAATGTAAAGATAAGACTTATCGCTCTTATTACGCCCTAGATTATGATGTGAATATTTTAAGTTTTAATTTCTAGGTTTACGTGTTCTAATCTTGGCCTAAATTTACAAGGAAAGGGGCATATAATATTTGTAAATGTCTTTTAAAATCATTTATATTGGAACCCGTTTCACTTCCGTTATTATTTGTTTTTCTTTTCTTTCAGCTATTAAACATAACAAACATCATATCACTTCTGAGGAAACATTTATGTTTTCATTATTTATTTAGGGACAGGTATCGTTTAGAATACTACAAAACCAATAAAGAAATTGACGTCGATGATTTTCTAAATGCACACAATTATTGTGTACTAAACTAGTCAAACCAAGGTGACTCGATATGCACGTAAAGCAATACATGTGCAATAAATGAAATTACCTAATAAGAAGTTGGTGCATTTTACAGTAATAAACATGATTATTCGTTTGATTATAGTAATAATTTTCAATTATTGATGTAATTAAACGTGTATATCAATAATATTTTTATCAAGACAATATTATTTTAAGAATATCACAGGAAGATCGAATTGTTCAGTTAGTACTGAAACAGCTAAACTCTTTTCCTGCGCTAATATATATCGTAAAAATCTATTTTCATATGTGCAATTTATATAAAAATAATAACCCTTCCTATACAGTTGGGTGTAGATCAAGCATTACATAAAGTAAACGCAAGTTAACGCCGCGTGCACATATTTCGTTAGTTAACTTCATGTTTCCCGTTTTCTATATTTACGTTAGCACGGTCAAAATTGAAATTTCTAATATCTACCCGTGTAGACGGGCGTTTACTCTGTGTCCGTTTAGTCAGTAGTTACCTGGCTTTTACGTCAAAATTCTTCAAATTTATTTTTACTTGCACTTAAAAGTAAACGGGCGTTTACTACAGATTTTACAAGTGTATTTTTACTTGCACTTGAAATTATACGCACGTTTACTTTTCGCGTTAACTGATTGCGGTATTTAGAAATAAACTTCAAGTTCATTTGTACATTTTTTTTTATAAAAACGACTTTTAGTCTAATATTTTACGTATATAATCGTATATGTGTTTAAAATCAGAACAATTCAAAAAATTTCATTAAATTACACAAAATCAGTTTCTATAACTTTACTGATTAGTAGATATTCTATATTTCCTTTTCAAAAGTTAAATGTACAAATATCTAGGCGGAAAGAAAGCTTATCCAAAACATCGGAAAAATAATTTTATATGATGGGATATAAACATCATGGTTTACGTTGCTTCGTTCCCCATTTTTAACTGTCTCTTCAAATTCCTTACTATAACTTGGTGCATTTAATACATTATTTTAATCGAATTTCACCTTGTTTGCCTTGTATTTACATGATTTAAGCTTCTTTTTGACAAATTATCAAACGAAAATTGTACAGTGTATTGAAAGGGATATTAATAAAGTGTAACATAAGTATGTACATTTGTACCAACTCGTCAATTTGAAATTTCAAATATTGCTATCCTTTGTATTATACAATCTATCCTGACATGACAATATAACTCATTTACTATGCGGCTATGTAGATTTACATAATAAAGTGCTAATATGGTCAGTTGTGGTTGTTGCGGACAAATCATTTCATTATACGAGTCAGTCTGAAGTAAGAAAACTACTGAATTTTGTTTACAATTCAATATTTTGAATAAAAAAGTACATGCTGGCACTCTAAATTGATGTGAACATTTTTTTTAGTCATTATGTTCCAATATTGCTAATTTTATTTCATACAATCCATCCTGACATTATAATAAAACTCATTTACTATGCAGCTATATATATTTACATAATAAAGTGCTAATATGGTCAGTTTTTGTTGTTGCGGACAAATAATGTCATTATACGAGTCAGTCTGAGGTAAGAAAACTACCGAAATTTGTTTTCTGATTCAATAATTTAAATAAAAAGAGGTCACCCTGGTTCCAAAATTGCTCTCAATTGTATTATACGGACTATTATGACATAACAATATATCTAAATTACTACTATATAAATAACTTGATAAAGTGTAAATATGGTCAGTTTTGGTTAATGAGATCAAATAATTTTGTTTTACGAGTCCGTCTGTCTAAGATGAGAAAACTGTTTGATTTTGTGGATGATTTAATTATTTCAAGAAACATACTTGAACTATTTATTTGTGAAGAAATAGAAATTTACTATAATTTATAATTTTCAATTAATTACAGATGTGTGATAACATTTTTAATTAACTTTTATGTCTACTGCAATTTCGAAGCTAATGCACAGTTAACGCGACGTTAACAGGAAGTGCACGCGAGTAAACGCCGCGTTAACTTTTTCGGTCCGTCTACATCATGTACATGTAATGCTTGGTCTGCACCCAATTGTACCTTCTAACATTTTTTTTAACACAGATACATGTAAGTTAAAACATATTTCTGATTTCCAAAAGTTTTATCTATGTATCTATAAGAACTGATTGAAATGTATAAATGCAGTTTAAGGCATGATCTCGTTTGCAGAAACTCGGTCTTCTCCTTTAACAACTCATGTGATTCCTTTAGTTGTTGATGGTAACCTGTATTCTTTTTATTCGATTAAAATCATATAAAAATCAAGTACAACTGCTACCAGAATTTCATTTCTGACTCAGCTTTATGTAGAGTTATGAGAACAAATTACTGAAACCGGCCACGTCCACTTGTATTTGTAGTATTCCATTTTTATCCGTATGATGAGTTAAGCCTTTAACAAACTGATTTGTATGGTTTGTTCTTACGTTGTACTGTTACACCAATGTCCCAGGTTAGGTGGAGGGTTTGGATCCCACTAACATTATCTATGTATGTGCCTGTCTCAAGCCAAGACCCTGTAATTCAGTGGTTGTCAATTGTTTGTGTGTTACATATTTGTTTGAAGTTTATTTTTCTAAAGAAATAAGGTCGTTAGTTTTCTTGTTTTACATTGTTATTTCGGGGTCTTTTATACCTGACTATGAGGTATTGGCTTTGAAGGCCGAACGGAAACCTGTTATTGTTAATTTCTATGTTATTTTGGTTTCTTGTTGAAAGTAGTCTCATTGGCAATCATACCACATCTTCTTTTTTTACACATTATATTCAAAGTATGAATGGTTGACCGATATGATATGTCTGTGTTTCAAAATATCTTTGGAAAGCAAAAACATTGTTTAGTTGGAAGGAGCATCTACAGCCAAGTGGTCTACGTAGTCGAACTACTGTATCATTAGGATTCCAACACTAAGGTTTTGAATATATACAAGTAGATATGGTACGCGTGCCAAGGAGAATGTGAGTTTGAATTCCGCAAATTGTTAGGTCACCGGACTCAAAATTCGTTTGATAAGGACTATAACTTTTCTAACCAAAGGTCATTGCTTCTCGCCATGCCCTTTGGCGTCCAATAAAAAAAAAACTCAGAAAAATAGTGATGGGAGTGACTTTGATTCAATTATACTATTGACTAATCCATTTAGAAAATTATCATTTGCTTCTTTTTGTCGATTTTGACATTTTGACTAAGGAAGGAATCTTATGTTTGGAGCATGTTTGTTTCTCTAAGTTTCAGTAAATTTTCAGGATCAGTGCGGAATGTCATTGATAATATTCGCCTACAATATATAGCATTATTGAAACCGGTTGTGGTGAAGCGTAATGGGAGTTTCTATAATTAGTTGAAGATTTGAAATGTAATTGATATGTGATTACAAAAAATATTGTATTTTACATTTATGTTTTTTTCATTTAAGCTTGCTCTTTTTGCATAAGTAAATGAAAACCACATTGTTATGCACTTGGCTACTCCGAAGATATGGCAGATATATAAGAGCTTTTATGATTACATATTTTTTTTTCATTTCAATTGAATCGGTCGGCATGTTAGTCATTGGTTGCAGGGAACGATGTTGCTGTCATTAAAATAAACTGCTTCCAGTAATTAACGGAAATTTCAAAGTTCAAAAGAAAAATCAACTGATTGACATTTGAGATCAATAGATGTAAACACACTATGCATCCTTTACTGATGAAATTCAAACGTCCTGAAACAATAATCAGGCCGAAGGATTTATATAATGTCATGATATCTGTACTTAATTTCTATCACATCGATCTTCATGGAATTAATTGGTTGAAGGGAATAAAAATAAGTGCTTTCATTCTGTAGTTTTGTGACAGTAGTAACCGATGTCCGATCAGAAAAAGGAAATGTGGTATTATTATTAATGTGACGATTGTCCATAACGGTTTAGCTGAAGAGGAAGTAATCCTTTATAAACCTCCGCACGGCATCAAACGATAAAAAATACCGCTTAGTCGGCATTAATAGGTCAAGACGAACAATATTAAACAATTCATTTAAGAAAATAGACTGCTAATTTAGATCAAAACAGTTTGTAAAAAGCAATAATGACAGATCTAGACACGAACAACCACAAACCACTGACCTACATGCTACTGACTTTGGTCAGGTTCATACAAAATATGTTTTTGTGCGCGTTCATTCATTCTCTAACATTGGACAGTGGTGCATCAGCACAGTATAAGAACAAACTATGAAGATTTGAAAGACGCGTCACTCATCAGATTGACACAAAGGAAAAAAAATCAAAAATACAGAACTCCAAGAAAAATTTAAAACAGAAAGTCAGTAATCAAAAGGAAAAGTCAAATGCTTAAACATGTCAAACGAATAGAATCCTTGATAATTAAAACACATACAGAACGTGGTAGGGTATATAACTTTTCCAAATGTATAATATAAAAAAGACACTAATTACATAATTATTTGAGAGTAATCACACGAAATGACATTAACAACGGTTTATGTTGTTGAACTTATCAATCAAATGGAATTAATCCAGTGATACTTAGTTTAACCATGCAATGTAATTCACAACAGTACAGAACAAGTCTGTTATTATATGGGCACAAATGGTGGCCAAAGTAGTACATACACTCTGTCGATACATTTTCTTGCTACAACGTACATATCAAACGGTTTAGAAAAAGAACACAAGTCAAATTCGTGTCCTTTACTTTCAATATTTGGTCTATGATTTAAGGCCTTGCAATTCGTTACCTCAAGATAAGAAATTTTTGATAATGCAATATCAATTTATCCAACATAAATAATAACGCCGTTGAATACCCTGTCAAATTACAAGAAAACCGCAACAGACAAGACTCAACAGAATTGAAACAATTGTTTCCAAAATTAAGCTTTAAACTAAATGAATTTGAGAATCGCAACAAAGAAAGTGTCAAAAGGACAACAACACGACCAAAGAGTAGAAAACAGCCAAAGGCCATCAATAGATCTTAAACACAAACGTAGGTGGGTTTTATGATAGTACTTCCGTTTCCTCTTTTAACTCCCGTAGTGCTTTCCTTTTAAAAGACCAATCATCTTATGATCAATGCACACTAGTAGTTAATTACCATAATTTTTCCACTGAGCGTCTGCTGAACTTTGCATACTACAACGGAATAAAAGGACTATTTAGGAACAACAGACTTGTACATATATATAAAGTAAAAACACTCACGTTTAGTAATCCGTAAATAAATGGATTATAACAAGCATTGCTCATCGCTAGCCAATTGGAGCAAAGCCAAATGATCTTGATGTATTCAAATCTACAAAACAAAACATTACAACTCATGGGTATTAAATGTAGTTTCTTATATGAAAGTTATGTTCAATTCATTTTTGAGAAATGTTCATAAAATGTTTTTATATACAAGTATCTGCGAAGAAATATTTGTTACATTTTTTAATGACATATCTATGAGTCTGAAATCAAGTTGTGATTTTACTCTTTAACATGTAAATGTACATTAGACATACTTACTTGTTTACTTTGTCCTTGTATACAACTAACAGTAAGTTGTAGATCTGAACAGGTAGCCAACAAAAAGCAAATAAACATACCACTATAATAAGCATCTTTACGACCTACAATAAATATGTAAAGTATGTCTTAATTGCAATAAAGACAAAATTAACAAATTTTAACCCCGCCACATTATTTATGTATGTGTCTGTCCCAAGTCAGGAGCCTGTAATTCAGTTGTTGTCGTTTGTTTATGTGTTACATATTTGTTTTTCGTTCATTTTTTACATAAATAAGGCCGTTAGTTTTCTCGTTTGAATTTTTTTACATTGTCTTATCGGGGCCTTTTATAGCTCACTATGCGGTATGGGCTTTGCTCATTGTTGAAGGCCGTACGGTGACCTATAGTTGTTACTGTATGTGTCATTTTGGTCTTTTGTGGATAGTTGTCTCATTGGCAATCATACCACATCTTCTTTTTTATAAATCACAAAATATGGTTTTATTAATCAACATTTTTTTTATTTTTGTAAGCATTCTTTTTACTTTTAGTTATGCATCATTTTTTGTTAAATTATTGAACATGTTGTAAGGCAATTGTTGAAGTTGTCTATCACGTTGTTCTTGTAAGGGACGACAGCATAAGATCGATGTAGGATAAAAAACTTAAATCAAAAAGTCAGTGAAAAAACTATATGAATTAAGTTTTTTATCCTACATTGAACTTTTGATGTCGTCCCTAAATGTATGTCTAGTACATATCTTGCAAATAATAATCAATCTTCAAAATACTACAACAATTTTATTTTTCGACATATAATAAGGAAATCGATTCATTTAAACTCAATTATTGACAGATTATATAGGGATATGAGCATGCAATTACTGAAACCAACTTATTTTTGCGAATGCTTTCCCTCTCATTTGGAGATTTTTTTTATCCTTTTCGAAGCGATTTGAATTTGCGATTTTCGAATTGACTAGATGTAATTAGATAATGAAAGATTTTTTTCGCAACCATTTACATTCGCGGTATTGTTCTACTTGCAAAAGTCGCAAAAACAAATGACTCGCGAAAATGAGATGTGTTTTTCAGTACGCAAAGATAATCATATGCAAGAAAAAAAAAGAAAAAAAAGTCGTGCCTTTGTTGCATAAAATATCAAATTGTACCATTATGTTGGCAGCAAATGCGCATTTTGACAATCAATGCAGCAGTGATGCTCTGGACCAAAAATATTTGAAAATTCAGAGATTATTGAAAGGTTTAGAGCTATAAACCAAAAAAGACACACGTTTAGCAAAATTCGGTTAAGAAACCAGAGCATTGCAGGGGGTGATACATTCTTTAATTTCAAATAGTGTCCAAAATTGGGTAACAGCAAATTTCAAAAATTTTTGTCTTTTCATTTATTGGAAAAGCATGACCTTGTGAACTGTCAGTGTATTAGTATCAACAGAATATAGGTGTATCTGTTCGTCTTTGTTTGTAATGAAAATAAAATGCTCTTCTCAGTTTCCTTCCGACACAAATTAGGAGATAACTGTATTGTATTTTAGGATTGTCCTTCGTAAAACATAGATTTTAATGTCGCAAATTGAGTTTACCTAGCGACATTTCTTTTTTTATTTGCCCTAAGTATAATGATGTAAGACAGATCCTTCTTGATTCCATTTACTCAATTGTTGATAATGTTGACATAAATATTGAATTACTACTTTTTGGAAACGAATTATTTTCATATGATATGAATATTGCTATTTTTAAATCTGTTCAAAAATATATTAGTGACACTCAACATTTGTTTGAAACTTACTTAATTTTTGTTTCATCTAGTTTTATTTTTTATTTTTTTCTACACTCGTATTCACTGGCCAGGAGGTAATTGTTCGTATTCACTTGCCAGGAGGCAATTGTTCGTATTCACTGGCTAGGAGGTTATTGTTCGTATTCACCGGCCAGGAGGCAATTGTTCGTATGCACTGGCCATCAGGTAATTGTTCGTATTAATTTGCCAGGAGGTTATTGTTCGTATTCACTGGCAAAGAGGTTATTGTTTGTTTTCACAGTCAAGGAGGTAATTGTTCGCATTCACTGGCCAAGAGATTATTGTTCGGTTCCCAGGCCAGGAGGTAATTGTTCGTATTCACTGGTCAGGAGGTAATTGTTCGTATTCATTGTTCAGGAGGTTATTGTTCGTATTCACTGGCAAGGAGGTTATTGTTTGTTTTCACCGGCCAGGAGGTAACTGTTCGTATTCACTGGTCAGGAGGTAATTGTTCGTATTCATTGTTCAGGAGGTTATTGTTCGTATTCACTGGCAAGGAAGTAATTGTTTGTATTCGCTGGCAAGGAGGTAATTGTTTGTATTCGCTGGCAAGAGGTTAATGCCTTTTTTTACACTGCTTGTTTATATTGATAGTCAAATCAAAATGATTGCCTGTATTCACTTGTTATGAGATCATTAGTCGTATTCACTCGCCAGGAGATCATTCTAAAGAAGATTTATTATAATTTATTATTACATTTTGTAATTACCCAGGAACATATTGTGGTCTTAGATATTATGATACAAAAAAGAAAAAAAAATTGTCACTTCGTGTACTTTGGATATATAATTTCTGCAATGCTATTTGAAATCAAGTTTTCTTTTTCCATTAGTACGGACATCTCAATTAGGAGTAAGTGGGTTATTGAATCAAAGCCGTTTGCATAGACTAATTATAATAACAAACAACACGAACAGGAAAAAAAAAATTTCCAGTAATATGTTACTAATGACAGCTTATTGCTTTACGGAAAGTCGTTTTCAGAAAGTTCTAAGATACATTACATTTTCACAACAAGTTGTATTGATAACGTAACCATGATGTGTTTATTGAAATCTGAATAAATGAGTATTGTTAAAAATGATAAAAATTAGAATTTATTTTCTGTTGATGTACATATGGTGATGACGACAAAATCATTATGAAAACTGCTATCTGGTATAAGTTACACACAATGAATTACAGTTGAATACATTTAAACATGACTTCGTCAGTACATTATGTTAAGCTTGAAATATTTTTTTCTCTACGTTTTGGGTTGTATTTTTTTTTTTGATAACTAATTGTCAAGTGTGTATCTTAATTGAAACTGTACATGAAGCACAGTTAACTTGATTCTTGACAGACCGTAGATATACATTCTAGTTATATTCAGGGTACATTGTAGTAGTCTTGAAAAAAAATAAAATGCGAAAGACATGTGTTCTGTTAAATGTAATGTTAAACACTAATCAATTGATTTAATTTCCATTGAAATCAGTCGCTCACTGTGCTACATTCAATAAACGCAACGTACCTATTTTTATTTTAATCTAAATTAGTCTTACAAAAGGTTCATCTTAAAATCAATTGGAATATGATTAACGTAACACATTAACATTTATTTACGTTTTACGGAATTGTACATTATAAAGAGACAACAATCTTGAAACAAGAGCACCAAAGACGTCATAAGAAGTTATTGAATATAAAACATATAAATCCCGTCTCAAATCGACAGTGATTGACAAGTTATATTTTTCAAATTCTGTTGAATATATATTAATCTTAATGTTAATACTTGTAATGCTTTTTTCAAGCTTAAACATAAATGAATTATCAGCTAGACCTCGTACAGAAAATGCTGTTTGAATCGTTTATGAGAGCTTAACTCTCCCATCACATGCGATACTGGTCATGAGGGGAGATACACACAACATGATAACAACAAATAATCACTTGGGGAAGACTATCAAATGTGTTGTTGCATTTTTCTGTTGTTTATGACTTTTTATTTGTTTTCGGTTTGGTTTAATATATATCGATGAATTACATGAATTAGGAATGTTTTTTTTTATTTTCTGGGTCAAAATATTGAAACGAGTGTTTATGTTTGTTATCAATATAAAAATGGAGGATTTCGTATGTTTTTTTATGATCTCTAGACAAGAGAACAAACAGACAGAAAAATTATTAACAATAGGTCACAGTACAGCTTTCAACCATTAGTTAAACCCATTCCACATAGTCAGCTTTAGCTACAAACTGCACAGAAATGACAATATTAACCCATATTAAAGTTCTTTATAAATTTAAAGTTATATTGAATAAAAACATTCAAAACAGACATTTATTTCATTCCTTTTGTTTTAAACTTGTTAAAACATTGTTTTTATAATCTAATTTGTTTTTTTTTTCTTTGTTAACAATGTAAATACTACATTCTACTAATGGGGAAACAGGTCGACTAGCTGTTTGAGACATATAGGTTTATATGGTGGGGATTATGTCGATTTTGTTCAGACTAGAATTATCATTTAAACCAGACTGTCATGAATACATTTATATCTTTATCTTTTTTTTATTAAAATATGTCTGCTTCATTCCAAATAATCTATGACCATGAATTATGATGTAAAATAATAAAATTAGATTGAATTAAATTCGTTTATTTTGTCGTATCAACGATAAAATGAAGATTTTAGATTGATAGTGTGAAATTACAATTTAAATTACTGGTTTAAAGTAATTACAACAATTTTGTGCCAAATGCTTGTTATTGACATTATATAACTTAATATGTAGTGTTTATTTATAAACACCAGAACAAACGCATGCAATATATTTGAAGAATTTGCTAATGAATCCAAACTCATTATAAATACCAGGACTGGACATTTTGTAAAAGACTCATCAGTGACGCTCGAATAAAAAAAGTTAAAAAGGCTGACAAAGTATGAAATTGAAGAGCATTAAATGTAAGAACTTATGTAGGCAAAATTTAAAGTAAGCAGTTTTAAAACCCAGCAATTAAGATAATGATACATACAGGTGGTATTCGGAAAAAAAATATGAAATCCCCACGAAGAAAGATATTTGATGACTCAAAACAACACTGTCGCATTTTGAAATGTGAGACCAAAGGCTGCAAAACTTTTAATAACTGTTAATAACAGATGCTGAATTCACTAGCAATTTAACTAAGAAGTTATATTTTACAACAAGTTGCGATGATCTGAATTGTAAATCGATTAATGTCGTCTACGGATTAGAGTGCAACCTTTGCGGATTGCTATACGTCGGTGAAACGAAAGGAAGGCTAAACAAACGGACGAGCGGTCATATATCAGACATTAACCGTAATGCTAACGACATTCTTTACCAGCATTTCAATCAGCCCGATCATTCCATCGTTTCTATGACAGTACGCATTATCAAAAAAATATACCACAGTTCTAACAATCCTAATCTTGCAACGCCTCTCCGTAGACAAAAAGAGAACTACTGGATTAGACAATTGGGAACTGCGACACCATATGGCAATGACAAAATTGATGGTATAGGTATTCTATCAAGTCCTTCGTGTAGCTCGATGAATGTGATGAATATTTTCAACTCTACTCCTCAACGTATACAAAAGCCGTTAGGTATTCATCACATTTGCACAAAACTTAATTCATTGCTGCTTTCAAAACTTTTCATTCTCTGTTCAATTTATGTTTGGAAACCAATGTTACAAACCCTCATTCAAACCAATACAAACAAACAGCTATAATTTCGGATATTGCAAGTCAACTTAAGAAATATCCTTCATCATAAATTAGTTCAATCGAAAAATACCTCCTTATTTCAAAGACCAGTCTGAACCAATCATTTCTAATACTTATACCAAATCTATTCCAACTAAAATTTTCAATTACAAACACGTTTTGCAGGATCTCAGTATAAACAACTTCAAGTCTAAACCTCTTGATTGCACTTGTGCTAGTTCCCATTTCACATATACCCCGCTGGCCACGTTATTACTAGTGACCTCAACATTGTTAATAACACTCCCCTACGAAATGTGTTATCGAAAGGTCCCAAATATCGTGAGCCGAAATCCATCAATTGGAAATACAACAAACAAATTGTGATTGATTCAGTCGAAGATTATGCCAGGCAATGGGCTAAGCGTGAGAAGGAAGACGTAGACACTCTTTCCGAATATATTAAGGCAGTGAGGTCGTTGATAGAAATCAGAATTAAGAAACTGAATTGGTCTATCAATGCCCATAATAGGTCAATCTTTAAAGACCCTTATGTTGCAAAACACTTATCCTATCTTCATGACAAATATGGTGTTGTCCCTGCAGATAAAGCCCCAAACAGCATCGTTTTTGTGTGTAAAACACATTACATTATAAACTAGATATTGACAATTCAATTTGAAACCAAACATATACTCTGACAACACTTACATGTACCAAAGAGGAAATTCTGGATAAACATATGTTCCTTTGGGATTTTAACCAAAGATGATGAACTGGATCTTCCATCACTGTATTGGATACCTTAACTACATAAGTGTCCTTACAAACAACGGTATATTGCTGGGTCTTTCAAGTGCTCCACGCAACCTCTTTCTAAATTATTAACATCTATTTTATCAGCAATCAAAGACGGGATTCAAAGTTATTGTGAAACTGCCTATTCTAAAGGTGGCGTGAATCAGATGTGGATACTTCCAAAGATCTTTTAGAGTACATACAATCTAATTCTCTTTCATCTTGTAATAGTATTAAAACTTTTGACTTTCTACACTTTATACAATTATTCAACATTTCAAACTAAAAGACAAATTGAAAGAGTTGGTTTTCATAAAAAAAGAATGGCGAACGAAGATACAAGAATCTTGTCTTAGGAAGGGATAAATCCTACTTTCTAAAGGATCACTCGGATTCAAACAAAAAATTCTCTTAAACTGACAATATCAAGATGCATGATTTCTTGATTGACAACATATTTGCTACGTTCGGAGGACGTGTTTTTCAACAGACTATCGGCATTCTAATGGGAACGAATTGTGCCCCCTTCTTGCCGACTTTTTTCTTTATTATTATGAGGCTGAATTCATACAAGAACTTCTTAAGAAGAAGGATAAGAGGTTAGAAATATCCTTTAACTCTACTTTCCGCTATATAGATGATGTTCTTTCACTAAATAATTCAAAATTTGATGACTATGTGGAACGCATCTATCCCATTGAGCTAGAGATAAAGGATACAACAGATACAGTTAAGTCGGTCTCATATCTTGACTGACATCGAGAAATTGACAATGAGGGTCGATTGAAAACAAAACTTAACGACAAAAGAGATGATTTCAGCTTTCCAATTGTGAACTTTCCATTTCTAAGCAGCAGCAGCACTTGCATACGGTGTATATATCTCCCAATTGATACGATATTCCCTTGCTTGCATTTCCTATCATGATTTTCTTGATAGAGGGTTGTTGCTCACAAGGAAGCTATTAAATCAAGATTTCCAAATGGTGAAGTTGACATCATCTCTTCGCAAATTTTACGGACGCCATCACGAGTTGGTTGACCCTTATGGAATAACTGTTTCACAAATGATATCGGATATGTTACTTACATGTACATCGTAACTCCAATCCCCTTCCCTTTCATAAACGTGACCTACCGAATAAGGCTATTTACCGGATTTGATATCTCATAAGTAACACGACGGGTGCCACGTGTGGAGCAGGATCTGCCTACCCTTCCGGATCACCTGAGATCACCCCTAGTTTTTGTTGGGGTTCGTGTTGTTTATTCTTTAGTTTTCTATGTTGTGTCATGTGTACTATTGTTTGTCTGTTTGTCCTTTTCATTTGTAGCCATGGTGTTGTCAGTTTATTTTCGATTTATGAGTTTGACTGTCCCTCTGATATCTTTCTTCCCTCTTTTATGCTATTTCTAGAAGATAGCGAAATCAATATGCGCAATTATTCTTTCCGTGTTTTCATGCCTTGTTTGCAGGTCTAAGGATAATACTTTTCAGAATTTTCAATAATATGATAAATAACTCAAGGTATATTGAAATTAAAACCGCCATCTTCATATTTTGGATTGTACTAGAAGTACACAATCGGTTTAGTTCTTTGCTTAAATCTGCAAATTATGAGACATATTTGCAATTACGAAGTTAAGTGATTTATGGGCACACTACAGAGTATTTAAAAAAATTATTTTAGAATTCTTAAAGCATATTATAAAACCTACCTTCTCATATTTTATTTTAAGATTCTTCCTTATGGAATAAATTTTATTAAAGAAGGTGTTGTATTCATGCAATTTATGCAACTTAGCACGACTACATGTAATAGATCGAAAAAGACCTTGGTGACACAAACGTTTTATCATATGTTTGAAAAAAGGACGATCAAATCTTTATATAGCAAATTATAAGAAAAATGTATCGGAAGAATTGTATACTGATGATCCAGCCTAACCAATTGTAAATGATACAGATTTTTTCAACTTTAACATCAACGAACCTTTCAAATCATCTACATACGGAGTATTTATCTCCCAACTTATACGATATTCCCAGTCTTGTATTTTCTATTATGGTTCCTTGATAAAGGGTTGCTGCTTTCACAAGAAAGCTGTTAAACCAAGATTTCCAAAGGGCGAAGTTGAAACAATCCCTTCATTTTATTAAGGGACGTCATCACCGTAATGGATGATCGAATATAACTACAACCCAGCTACCTTTTAACGAATGTGACTTATCGAATTAGACTTATTACCGGGTTTATACTCAAATAAGCTTTACGACTAATGCCACATGTTGGTCAAGATCCGCTTACCCTTTCGGAGCACTAAATATCACCCCTAAATTGAGGTGGGGTTCATTCTGCTCATTCTCTACTTTTCTCTGTTGTATTTTATACACTATAGTTTGTCTTTTTGGTATTGTTACTTTTGAGCAATGACGTTGTCAGTTAGTTTTCAATTAATGAGTATGAGTGTCCCTTTGGTATATCTCACCTTTTTTGTGCAATAAATTGGTAATGACACATGGTCTTTTTTATATACAGCTCCCGTATGTGAAACTTGAACTGCAAATTTTCTAATTTTGGTCCTGCATACAACAGAAAAAATGGTTTAAGGAAAAAGAACATTTGCACAGAAAGCGTACAAAATCGTCCAACAAAATTCTCTTATTTGTTTAAAACATCCAAACTGTAATGCTGTTGACACATAATTTCAATGAAATACAACAAAAGGAATCCGAATCTGTATTTTGGAATACACGTAATTCGAATTTCTAACAATAACAAACCAAATGTCCTGAGAGATTTTTTTTATAGATAAAACATTTTTTACCTTGTACTGTGATTGCTTGCATAACATCTGGACGTCGGCTTATGGCCCAAGGAAGTTCGCAACTCAGTTTCAAAATAACAAGCCTTTTATTAGGGACTTATCGATTTGATTTTCCTATGAGTTCAGTATTTTAGAGATTCTACTTCTTTTTATAACTGTATTATTTATTGGTAGGGGATAAATAAAGGAACCAATAGAGTAAATATTAGATATAGGTCAATGTGCCTGTTTTCGAGATATTAGCTATTGAAATATTGGCGGTAAAAAGTTCTCTCTTGATTTTTCATAGCTTTATCATTGATAAGCATAAGTTCTCAAAAACTGTTCTAAAAAACAACAAAGATTTTATAACACTTATACAGATGGCTTATAGTTATACATGTAACAGTTATATTGAAAGAAAAATGAGGGTCAATGGGCATTTTTTAAGGCATTTAATAAAAATCCAGAGAAATCCGAAATTCAAACAAAATTTCCAAGACATGACATGCTAACATCATTAACCAGCATTTCAAATTTATCAATATTGAATTTAGTCAAAGTCCGTTTTCCCCACGTGTTCTACGTTGGCTAGTATGTAATTATGATATTCTACGTTATTGACACCCTTCAATTGTTCTCATTATGACTCAAGCATAGCAAAATTAAATTGTAAAACCATTGCCAGTGATCTTTTTTTTTATTTAAGCATTTATACACAGTAAAACACATCATGCTTGAGCTGCCACACATTTAAGCGTTAGGTTCTTTGATGTTTTCACTTCTAACGATAAGAAACTATCTCAGCGTTCACAGAAAAAATAAAAATAAAGGTTAATGTTAAATATTTTCTTTTTCTCGTGGATATTTATGTTAATTCCACTTAAACAGATGTTAAATATTTTACAGCATGATGAAGTGTGAAGTGTAAAGCAGTTTAATCTTTTAAGTGGAGACCATAATTACAAATGGTTAATAATGATATAAAAAATAAAAAGGCAACGAAACATGAGTTACAATCACTTCACATTTAATCAATAACAACCATCTTGTCAAAAACAATTACATTACATCCCTGAATATTCGGTCAGAATGAATGTTTACATTATTTAAAGAATAAACAATCGTTACATGAAAACTACTGCAAACGTATGCCGCCTTATTTATTTTCAATTGAGCGCAATGGAATAACCGTTTCACAAATGATATCGGATATGTTCCTTACGTCGTAACTACAATCCCCTTCCCTTTCATGAATGTGACCTACCGAATTAGACCATTTACCGGATCTGTTATCACATAAGCAACACGACGGGTGCCGCATGCGGAGCAGGATCTGCTTACCCTTCCGGAGCACCTGAGATCACCCCTAGTTTTTTGATGGGGTTCGTGTTGTTTATTCTTTAGTTTTCTATGTTGTGTCGTGTGTGCTGTTGTTTGTTTGTCTTTTTCATTTTTAGCCATGGCGTTGTCAGTTTGTTTTAGATTTATGAGTTTGACTTTCCCTTTGGTATCTTTCGTCCCTCTTTTATACTAAATAAGTTTCAGATCTTTCTATAGAACACACCATACTAAATCAGGATTTAATAAATGATAAACGCTCATTTCTTCCTAAGAGGATGCATATTTCTTATAGGTTGCATTTAGTAAAACAATTTTTTTATAAATTTAAAACCATTGAATACACTATTTGTAATAATTATAAAATTTCTTGCTATTTTTAACACAAGGGATACGCTATTAAATATCACGTATATATTTATAACAGTGAAATCTTTAGTTTTAGTTTTCAGTAGTTTGTTATAAAATAAAAGAATAAAAAAATCAACTGAAAATTGTTTTCTGGAACAACGAAGCGAAAAATAGCTAGTACTTAATACTTAATAATGCGGAGTTATGTCACTGCGTGTTATTTGACTTTTTGTTATTTTAGAAAGGAGCAAATTACCTCAAATGATTAATGTTTATATGTACTAAAATAGAAATGTATAACCCTGATTATGTGTCATACAAGTACGTTAAAAATGCTCAGATTTACTGTTTGCAAAAGTATGAATTATTCGAAATACAATGAAATACTTAATTTGTTTTTTTTATCCCAGGGCATACATAACCTTAGCCGTATTAGGCACAACCTTTTAGAATTGTGGGTCATCAATGCTAAACTTTGTGATTTTTCGGCTTTCTTGTATTTTTGTCCATCTGATGAGTTAAGTCTTTTTTAACTGATTTTATAGTTCGTTCTTATGTTGTACTGTTATACCACTGTCCCAGGTTAGGGGGAGGGTTTGGATCCCGCTAACATGTTTAATCCCGCCACATTATTTATGTATGTGTCTGTCCCAAGTCAGGAGCCTGTTATTCAGTGGTTGTCGTTTGTTTATGTGTTACATATTTGTTTTTCGTTCATTTTTTTTACATAAATAAGGCCGTTAGTTTTCTCGTTTGAATTGTTTTACATTGTCTTTATAGCCTTTTATAGCTCACTATGCGGTATGGGCTTTGCTAATTGTTGAAGGCCGTACGGTGACCTATAGTTGTTAATGTCTGTGTCATTTTGGTCTTTTGTGGATAGTTGTCTCATTGGCAATCATACCACATCTTCTTTTTTATAATTCCTAATCATTTCGATCTGAGCAATACTGATGAGTCTTATGTAGACAAAACGCCCGTCTGACGTTTCAAATTATAAGCCTGGTACCTATAATCACTATTTACACCACTGGGTCGCTTGCACTAATGGTGGACATTTTGTTCCCGATGATATCACTAGCCCTGTAGTCAGCATTTTGGTGTTGACATAAATATCAATTATATAGTAATTTTTATAAGTTTACTGTTTGCAAAAGTATGAATTATTCAAAATACTTATGATTTTCTTATTCCAGGCCATTTTGGCACATTTTGGGAGAAATTTGGGGTCATCAATGCTCTTCAATTTTATACTTGTTTGGCTTTCTAACTAATTTGATCTGAGCATCACGATAACACGTGGACAATCAAAATCAATTAGTTGAAGTTATTCATCAGTTGAACATTAACAACCTACTATTGTCTGCAAATAACACTTTTAAAAATGAATCAACTGATACGTAATGGTCATAAAATCTTGTTATATTATATAAAGTATTAAATTAGGCATATTAAGTCTGTAAACTGTCATTGTATTTTGATTTGAAGATTATTTATCCATTTTGTAGGTTCGTCTTTTTTATTGAAAAATGTAATCATGAATATGTCTTCAAACGGAAACAATTTAACTGCAACTTATTTTAAACTTGAAAAACAACAAGGTTGTTTTATTGCTTTAATGAGTTCCTTCCAGATATATTTGTACAAGAAATTGAACTGGCAGAAACCGCTCTACCTGATATTTCTTATTCAATCATACTAATCATGCTAATGTAGACGAGAAACTGAATTATTAATTGTTTTTCAGGATCGTCAGCTAATTTACAGTAATTGACAAATCTAAGATTTCGATATAAAACAAATTTTCGCTTATTGGCAGTCGTACTACATCTCCTTTCTTACATGTATATTTGTTCCCTTTTAAAAATGACTTGATTATAATACAACAACTACATAAACAAAGTTCACGAGGGATTCTGCCACCATACAACTTCATTTATTTATACAAAGTAGTAAATGATTATTGTTTGAAATGACTGTATTCAAACAAATCAGTTATCTGTTGAATCCCTAGACGAACAAGAGGTTGCACATTGAAAAACAGATGATTATAATAAGTATTGATACGAGTTTTATTTACATTGGAGAGTTTAAGATTAACCTGTTCTCGTTTAAAATTTCTAATAATTTGTAATTTCAGGTTTTTTAATGATTGCTATGGAATACGGATTTACCTCACTGTTGAAATCTTTTGATGACACATATTTGCTTACATTTCCCATCGTTTTTACTGACGGAAAGAAGTCTATTTACCTAGCTTTTAATACGTTAAATTATAACGCAAGATAAATTATGATACATGATAAATTATGTTTATCGCAGGCGGACGTTGATAATGGGTAAGACAGGGTGATAAATGTGAAATAATAAATCTTTTAACTGTACAGAACAATTGAACGCCTTTGTGTGATTTTTAACCAATCGATTAATCATGTAAACTGCAGAAAACTGTAGGATAATGTATTTCACATGGAAATAAGCTTTTGAAGAAATCAACTTCTTTCTGTCAAACTAGATCCGACAAATCTCACAATACTTATCCTCGTGCATTTTCATTAAAATATAATTTTTCAATCTGGAAGCTGACTTGGAAGGTTTGATCAAATTAATTACATTTAAATAAACTCATCATATATGCTAGGATTTAAATTTTGTATTTGCGCGATAATTTAAATGTTTGCTTTATTTGAGAGATTTGAATTGAACAAACTCATATTACTATTTAACCCAAGTTTTGTACTTCTAGCAAAACTTAATAGATTTGAAAGCGTATATGCGTGTTTGGCAGATTTTTTTTTTCAAATCTATTCTTCATATTAAAACATTCCATTTATCGTGACAATGGTCATATCGTTAGAATATTTTCGTTATTGCTCGTTATTGCTGCCATTTTTTATTGAAGACATATATACGTGTTTTTGTACCTCATTTTACGTTTTTCTTTTTTGTCTTTTCAAATTTTCAATGACAGCAAGTCTCAAAAGACTTGTCGGTAGCATATGAACAGAACAAGAGTGTGTACATAGTACACGGATGCCCCATTCTCACTTTCATTTTCAACGTTCAGTGGACCATGAAAAATCTAATTTGGCACTAAAATTAATGTTTCAATTTGAATGGACTTAAAATTAATCAAAAACTACATTGACTAAAATTTGTAACCTAAAGTGAAACAGACGGACGGACGAATGAACGAACGGACGGACGACCAGATGAACGGACGCAGAGACCAGAAAAAAAAACAATATCCATCTGAAATCGTAGGTGTGGCATACCAAGTAAAATAACAGTAAGACAAAACTAGAGGTTGTCATGCATGAGCTAGTTGAAAAACAAGTGTTTATGTACCATTTTCTACTTTAAAAAGAAGTGCTTGTACGAAGTCGCAAACATTTCAGCTGATTTCTGGTAATTTAATGCGTTTGAAGTTTTATCTTTTTTTATTTTTTAGGGTTTGAAATTTTCTTGTTTGCAATTTTTCGTATAACCTTTTTCACATCTTAATAAGTTTCCGTTTTACATATAGAACAGAAAAAGGGATTGAAAAAAGATAAACATACTATTAATTTACATCTTCTTTTTTATATATACTATTAATTTAGTGAAAATCAAAACTTTTGTAATCAAAACCAAAAATTAAAGGTAAAAGTAGTACAAAGTAAAATTTAATTCAATGAGATATAATCCCAATCCGAACAACCTACCTTTTGTTTATCAATTTCTAAAATGATCCATACAGAAAATTAACAACTTTTATGTACAATTGTTCTTGACTTACATCTTCATCTATAGCATGGTCATTACAAACTGATTTGGTTCAAGTTATTATATTATATAAAACAATGCAATATTGTAAATAAAGAAATTAAAAAAAATAAAAACACTGGTAATGAAATTTTCATAAAAAAAGATTAAGACAGATATGTATTAAGTTTATCTCTTTAAGTGCTTCACACAATATACTAAAGTAAATTGGCAATTATCTTGCATTGATGACAAACACATCGTATATAAAATGTTATAAAACATAAACTGGCTTCAAACGTTATACTGTCGGCTGCCATACTTGAATATGAATTATGGTACTTGAAACAATAATCAGTTAACGAACTATGTACTGTTTTCTAGTGTAATTCTTTTTGACTGTTTGCTTCTGGCCTATATAACTGGTTCAACATATTCAAATAATTTCCTTTTTGTTATACAAATAGAAGCAAACACAGTTTCTTTCAAATTAGCATGTATACTGTTATATTGAGTGTTCTATATTAGTTGTGATACAACATACATACTTCTAGCCCTTTATAGATAAACAAAAATTAAAATCACAAAAATACTGAGCACCCCGAAAAATTAAAAACGGACAGTCCCTTATAAAATGACAAAGCCAAAAAATCAAACGAAATGACCATATGATTTTGCATTCCCTTAACATTTGACTTAGCAGTTTAGTCTTGCATCAACGTTTTTCAGTTTTTGATCAAAATGTGGAATTATGTTCCCAATGTTTTTACAAACACAACTCATGCATTTTCATCGAAATATTATCAGATATCAGTAAATTATTAAAGTTGAATATTGTTCAAACGCATTACTATTTGATATAATTTAATGTAATACATGTTTAAAAATGTGGAATTAGTAACAGTTATGAATATTCTATAACGTTCTTGCATGTTCTAAAAGGCATGTCAAAAGACGTCTAGACAAAATTTAAGGCATTACTCAACAGCCCTTGTATATATTATTTGACAAAACGTTTAGGAAATTTGGTCCTCAATTTACAACCACTGGGTCGATGCCATTGCTGGTGGAGTTTTATTTTCCCGAGAGTATCACAAGCCCAGTAGTCAGCACTTTTGTGCTGACATAAATTATCATTGATATGGTTATATTTATAAAGTAACTGTTTACCAAATTTTGAATTGTTGAAATACTAAGGCTTTTCTACCTCAGGCATAGATAACCTTAGCTGTATTTGGGAAGACTTTTATGAATTTTGGTCCTCAATGCACTACAACTTGGTACTTTATTTGGCCCTTTTAAACTTTTTTGGATTCGAGCGTCACTGATGAGCTTTTTGTAGACGAAACGCGCGTCTAGCGTATATACAAAATTTAGTCCAGGTATCTTTGATGAGTTTATTTAAGTTGTTTGTTTTTCTAGACAGTTAATATACGTTAAGCTACTAAATACACCAGAATAAACAAATTGAAAAGGAAATAAACCCGACTGATCAACCCACCTTGCAATATAACATTGCAAACAATTACTTAGTCAGATGCAAATATACGCAAATCATCATTACTACTTTTATAACTTAATTTGTCCCGCCATGTACATTGAGTTACTGCACAGTGCACCATTAATCATTTTAAATAAACACTGACATAAAACACTCAATGTTAGTTATATTCCAGAATTGATTAAAATCTGAATAATTCATGTTCGAATATACTAGTAATTCTGATTTTGTTAAGTTCGAAATCTGTTTTATCCTAGCCTTAGTAGGTATAATTATATTCCGTTATCATTAAGCAGTATCTGAAAAAAAGCCCTCAGACCATCCACAATATTCAAGTGAGAACATTTAAGCTATCAATTACAAAATATTTTATAACATTAGCTATTAATTGAGCATGAAAGTAAATCGTGATTCTTTAAATATATCATCGTTTACTTCGTATACAGCTTAACATTATCTTTACGTGTTTATGAATCATGTAGAAGGAGTTTTGAATATCTGAAGAGTGGTATCATTTGTTAAATAAAGGCAACCATAGTATACCGCTGAAACACATCGATTGAGACAAATCCAATCCAGCTTACAAACTCAAAACGAGCGGAACACACCAACTATAAGAGGAAAGCAACAGAACAACAAAAAGAAACGATAAATACATAGACAGGTACTATTTGATAACAACTGCCATACCCTTGACTTGGCATAGGACATGTTCAGACAAATTGGTGGATTGGACCTGGTTTATTTTTGTGTTTGTGACCAATGTATAGAAGAAAACTTCACAAAGATAACGGCTACATGGCGTCTCAAACATAAACTCTGATTGAATGAAAAAACGGAATTGAACAAAAATCAACCAAAAGGTTAGGTAGTTTTGTTATTCTTTAATTTTTATATCAGAGACATATTGTTGCAAGTGTATGCATTGGTGACATTTATCTTTTTATTCACTTTTAACCACAATATAAAAAAAAACATGTTTTCAATGTCATCCTTCCTTTCTGAATATCAATTATTACTATTGCATATACCATAGTACATATATCAGAAGTAAGCAATTTGCATGTGACATACACTATTACAATATTGCGATGGGGAATTCATATCTCAATCTCGGTAATATGTAAACGGTTTTACCAGACACAGATATGCTCGTACATTAATATAAATGAGCATAGGGAATTGGTGCTTGGTAAACTTCTCTGATGAAGCCGCTGAACGATACAAAAAACAGAAATTTACAGGACTTTGGAAGATTAGAAAAACAAAGTTGTAATGAATGATGTAAAAAAAGTTGTAATGAATGAAGTAAACAACAATATAATTAAAGAGGTGTTCAGAGACACTGCAGACAATATTTATAAGAGGTGAAACATGTAATAATGACCTATCACATGAGCAAACAAAACGAAGAAATTTTGACTGTGCATGTTTGTGATGTTGAATTATAATACATAGCTCAGTATAGTTGGCAATTACAATTAAATTGTAAAAAGCATAATTTATACTTTAACCATGTCTTTTTCTTTTTATGAGTTTAAATGTCCTTTTGATATCTGTCGCGCATCTTTTAAAGTTTTATTGTTTTGAACTGTTGTATATAACATGCATTGTACAGTTAGACAAACGACTACGTTGAAAAAACATAGCCATACAATACCATGCTATTTACGCATTCAGTTTCAATTTAAAAAGAAAATAGAGTAACAGATGTTTGCTTCTTTTGCTTTTCCAGTTTTACATATATTCTGAATTCTCTGTTTTAATCCATGTAGTGTCATTACAAATTTTGTAAGCTAACCCCTTCTTTTCTCTCCATAGTATTATTACATAAAGTGTAAAGTTATTATTGCAAATCTTATAAAATCCTTTTTGTCATAGTTTTTTGAAAGAAAAAGGAGCCAAAATGAAATGTATGAAGAAAGTAGGAAGAATCACTTCCAGCCAAATTTTTAATCGTATATATCTCGAAAGCAAGCACATGACCTTTTCAAGTTTTTTTTTTGCTTTTAATCTTCTTTATCCACATACTTTTAATAATAAAAGTCTTTTAAAAGCTTGTTATTTTGAAACAGATTAGCAAATATTCTTGATCCTGTTTTTATGGATTGGAGACAAAAACATTAACAGACTAAAACGACATTGTAATGAAATTAGGTCCGAGTACACAGTTATCGTCCCTTGATTTTCGTTGTTCACGAATATAGTCCCTAGTGTGGACAGTGTGTTACTTGTCAATTTTTTTATACCCTTTCCAAATTTATTTATTTATGTTTTATGCCTCAAGTAGCAAGAAGGCGGATTAAACTACACTGTAAAAAAATGGATTCATGAATTATAATGTAAAGTAGTGATTTGGTCCAGATGAAAAAGGTCAAAAATTAGCATTTCGGAAGCTGTCAAAACATTTCAAGACCCCCTTCACATACAACTGTCCATAGTTTGAGTAAGAGCTGATGAAGTTTTCTATAATTTGGATATAATTTGTCCCAAAAGTAGTACAACACACTGTAAAAATATTATGGAGAAAGCGCAGGTGGGATTTTTTTTACTTCCGTTTATTGTCTAAAAGAAATGTACTACGAAATAACTGTGTACTCGGACCAGTGCAGTACACATTCTGAGATTATAAAAGTTCATACAACACTCGTCAACAACATTACACAATGTTCCACAGTGGGCGGAGATTTATATCGATACATAGGTATTTATGTAAAGCGTAAATGAATTGATGGTCCCTCAATACTGCCGTGATTGTTGCTATTGGTTTAGCAGGTTTCTTGTTTAGATCGATAGGCGATCAACCAATGAAAAGTATCCTTTTCGACAACACCTTCAGTTAGAGAAACAAAGAAACAAAATTTTAACCCACGAAAAATTGAATTCGTAGATTTTCCGCTTTCCTCCCCTACCACCCTACTTTGAAACCAAATCTTCTTATTTACAAAAGTGTAAATTTGTGTTATGTTTTGATTTTTTGTGTTTTTTGTAATCACATGAATTATACAGTAGTTGATAGTCTAGTTATTTTTATTTGTATGTTTGTGGGCGCTTTTTATTGCCCATCTTTGCTCCAATTATATCAGATGAACCAATCACTATTTACAGTCTAGTCATATGCATGATTTTCCCATATTAGTTACACGAATAATTTTGATATTTTGATATGTTATAAAATTTGTTTTTGATATTATTTGGTACATGTGTTCTCTTGGCGGGATCATGAGTACAGTATATACATACAGACTATATACCTTTTCGAAGCACTAACGTGTATATTCTGTTTTTACTATGCACAGGAGTTTAATATTGTCACTGTTTTCTTTGAAACTTTGTTAGTTTGTCTATTGCTTTTATATGCAACTATCTTTTTATATTGTTTATGCTATTGCACTCTAAAGAATTCTGATTAATAAAGAACAGTGTTTACTTTCCATTGAAATGTTACTTGGACCAGTAAATAACTTCAAATAATTTCCTTATGGTTTCCATCAATTAGCTATGTCAATCTTTTAACTGATCACCCTCAAGCATTCCTATTATCATTAGCACATACTATTAAGTAAATGAGTCGAAAGATAACAACTCCCTGAGGTATATCTATTAGACTGTTTTGTGTTTTATGGTTTCTAAAAGAAAACAATATATACGTATTAAACACAATTATTTCAATTTGACAGACGACATAGCAAATATCTCTTGAGAGGTTTAATGTCTCAATTTCAGTTAAAATCCGTTTTTTCAGTGAGTAAGAATGTAGGCAACAACAAAGGTCAGGACTGAAATAGGAATACAACAAATAAATAAATTGATGGACATATGAAAACATGGTCAAACTAATCGCTTAAAAACACACACGTTTTGATTCTGACCTTAGTCGGGGATGCGATTTTGGTTTACAGCCTGACAACCCCTGCACTTTTTTTGCACCTGTCCAAATTCAGGAATATGTTGTCTAGTTGTTGTCGTTTGTTGATGTGGTGTTTGTCATAAAGATTAGACTGTTAGTTTTCCTCTTCGAAAGATTTTTAATATATGAAAAATTGTGTAATTAGTTGCCCTGGGAAAGATTTTGAACTAAATTTCAAAGATAGAATGATACAAAAAGAACTCGTCACTTCAATTACTTTGGGTATAGATTTTCTACCATGCTTTTTGAAATTAAACATTTTGTTTTCAATTAGTACGGCCATCTCCATTAGGAGTTAGTGGGTTATTATATCAAATCCGCTTGCATAGACTAAGTATAAAAGCAAGCAACACGAACAGGAAAAAACCAACTTCCTTTAATATGTAACTAAAACAGCTTAATCATCTTAATGCTATAGGGGGAGTTGTTTTCAGAAAGATGTAAGATACATTATATTTTCACAATGAGTTGTATTGAATTACAGACCTCTGATGTGGTTTTTGAAATTTAAAAAAAATGAGTTTTGTTAAAATGATTAGTTTCAGCATACATTTTATGTTGGTGTACATATGGTGATGACACAAAATGCATTATACAAATTGCTAAAATTTTTCGAGTTTTTGAGTTTAACGTTTTCAATAACTTAATTGCCAATGTTTGTTTTGTAGTTGACACAGTTAACTTGATTTAACTAACAGACGAACAAGAAGGTCTACAATCGAGTTCTAAAGATGATTACGATAATGAAATACGACAGTCATGTGTGCTTCTCAAAGAGTACGAATGATACAAAAGGGACAGTCAAACTCATAAATCTAAAACAAACTGACAATGCCATGGCTAAAAATGAAAAAGACAAACAAACAACAGCACACATGACACAACATAGAAAACTTAAGAATAAACAACACGAACCCCACCAAAAAACTAGGGGTGATCTCAGGTGCTCCGGACGCGTTAGCAGATCCTGCTTCACATGTGGCACCCGTCGTGTTGCTTAGGTAGCAATAATTTGCCCTTATGAATTTTACCATTCCCTTTTCATTGCTTTCTTGCAATATCAAGCTTACTGTTTGTGTCATATATGGGCAAATGTATGTTATCATAATCTTCCATAGATTTTATATCCAGTATATAAAATAGCAAAATATAATTTCTTTTTGGTATATCCATTCCAACAATCTGCATTTATTTGTTATAAAATATTGCAAAAAGGGGGGGGGGGGTCAGATTTGGCTAAAAGTAGAATTTCAATCGCTTGAAGTAATACCTTTTCTGAAACTGTGTACATATATCATTCAGCAAATCCAATGAAAATCATATGTCTTTCATCTCATTTTGTTGTAAAATTGCGTCAAAAACTTCGTGTAGAAAAAAAAGTGTTTGTAAACAGCACATTAATTTCTGGACCGATGGCCGGTCTAGCTATGAAAATACGGATTGTCAAACAGAAAACAGCCCATAAAACATGTAAAAATTATCTTGATGCACTTATAAACCATCTTTGAAGGCTAAATTAGCACTCATCTGTCTAAAAATGATTTTTATTACACAATAACTTTCCTATTTGAAAAATCCACAGGGGCCAAAATGCGAAACTAAACTCCTAACTGTGTATTGTTACCTTATGTGATAACAAATCCGGTAAATAGTCTAATTCGGTAGGTCACATTCACGAAAGGGAAGGGGATTGTAGTTATGACGTAAGGAACATATCCGATATCACTTGTGAAACGGTTATTTCATAACGGTCAACCAACTCGTGATGGCGTCCGTAAAATTTACGAAGGGATGATTTCAACTTCACCATTTGGAACTCTTGGTTTAATATCTTCCTTGTGAGCAGCAACCCTCTATCAAGAAAATCATGATAGGAAATGCAAGCACGGGAACATCGTATCAATTGGGAGAAAAATACCCCGAATGCAGGTGCTGCTGGAATGTTGCTACTTAGAAATGGAAAGTTCACAATTGGAAAGCTGAAATCATCTCTTTTGTCGTAAAGTTTTGTTTTCAACCGACCCTCATTTTCAATTTCTAGATGTAAGTCAAGATATGAGGCCGACTTAACTATATATGTGGTATCCTTTATCTCTAGCTCGATGGGATAGATGCGTTCCACATAGTCACCAAATTTTGAATTATTTAGTAAAAGAACATCATCTAAGTGATCATATAAACACCATTCAAGTCATTTAATTTCCATTGAAACCACTAGCTCGCTGTGTTATATGCAATAAACAAAACGTTTCTATTTTAATCTTAATTCACCTTACAAAAGGTTCATCCTAAAATCAATGTGATCATTATTAACTACGAGAAGATACCCGCAAAATCGCGGGCATATACAGCTTGTGAACTGTTGTAGGATGATTTTTTGTAAAAGGTATTATGTATAGAGAATAACATAAAGGTATCAAAAGCCCTCTCCCTTTTTCCAAAGTCCGATATTTGTTTCCTTTCTGTTAAATTCAATTATATTCGTGTTCCTGGCCTACGACCACAATTATTCTTCTCCTTTTTTTCCCCCGAAATCGAAAAAAAAATATTCCCGGATCCCGTAAGGATTAATCCCCAAATCCCTCGCTTAAAAACACCCGATCCCGTTACCCCGAAAAAGGTCCTGCCTCCCTTAAATCTCTACCTGACTTTCATTTTTGCCAAATCACTATTTTCCCTTTTACCAATAAATTTTCATGCCCCAATTATGGGCATTATGTTTTCTAGTCTGTTCATCCGTGCGTTCGTTTGTTCGGTCGTCCGTCCGTCCGTCTCGTCCGCCTGTCCTACTTCAGGTAAAAAATTTTGGTCGAGGTAGTTTTAGATGAAGGTCAGCATGTTTTACTTATTTTAATATATATGCAAATGGTATGCATGACCCCTTAAATAGTAAACATTTCAAAGAAAACAGTAAACAGAATCAGGGACTTTCTATACTTACATAGAATTTCCCTGACAGAATACAGAGAGTCTCTATATATTAAAGTATCATAATCGTAGTTTACATGTAGATAAACGCGAAAAATATTTGTCCCCTCTAAGGAGGTATAATAGTTGTGATTCTTGCGATCTAAACACCATGATATGGAGAACGCTCTACGATTGGTTGTACTTGTGTCACATGTTTTACTGATTTTAATATATATGCAACTGGTATGACCCCTTAAATAGTAAATATTTTTTTAAAAAAGTAGACAGAATACAGAGAGTCTGAATATATTTAAGTAGTATAATCGTAGTTTACATGTAGATAAACGCGAAAAATAATTGTCCTCTCTAAGGAGGTAAATTAATTGTGGTTCTTGCTATCTAAACACAATAATATGGAGAACGCTCTGATTGGCTTATCTATTTTTCATTTTTGCTATCTATCATACGATTGGTTGTATTTGTGCGTGTTTCAAAGAGGAAGTCTTTTCTATGACTAAAAGTCTGTCTGATGACGGAATCATATCCGACTATGCATGTTACCTATAGGACACAGAGGGATGATGATTGATTTATTGTGGAAGGAAGAGAAGCGACATACAAAATGAGGTCTTCTCGTTTAATAGTATAGATACAGATTAGCAAGATGAAATTTGTTTCAATTACATCTAATTATTGTTTTACGGAATTGTACACTGTAAAGAGACGAAAATCTTGAACAAGAGCATCAACTGCGTAATAAGTCAATGAATATAAAACAAATGAATCATGTCAACGTTTGAGCTCAAATCAACAGTGATTGACACGTTATATTTGTCAAATTCTGGTGAATATATCAATGTTCATGTTAATAACTGTGATGTGTTTTATACCTCATACAGATTTTATGCTATTTAAAACGATAATATGAGCACTTAACACTATCATCACATGCGACTATGGTCATGATGGTATTTACACTGAACATGATAACAAAATACATTACCTTTGGGAGGACTATTAATGTCTTGTTGTTATTTTCTTATCTTGATGAGTGTTTGCATTCGTATTGTCTTTATGTATGAGTTGATTATTGTAAAAGAGGATGAAAGATACCAAAGGGACAGTGAAACTCATAAATTGAAAATAAACTGACAACGCCATGGCTAAAAATGGAAAACTAAAACAGACAAACAATAGTACACATGTAAAAGCTTCCCTTTAAGTTTTGTTTAATATTTATAGATGAAGTAGGGAATCTTTTATTTGTTGATTGTTTTTTTTTTTGGTTTTATTTCGGGGTCAAAATTTAAAACGAGTGTTTATATTTGTTATTGATATAAAAATAAGAAGATGTTGTATGGTAGCCAATTATACAACTCTAGAAAAGACACCAAAAATGACAGAGAAATTGACAATAATAGGTTACTGTAAAGCTGTCACCAATAAGTGAAACCAATACGCTAAGTCAGTTATAAAAGACCTATTTATTACAAATGTTATTCAATGAAAATTGCATGATATATTTTACATCCTTTTGCCTAATAACAATTCAAGATCCATTTATTTTATTCCAGGACCTGTTGTTATAAACGTGCTATTTTTTTAATTTGATCTAGATTTCTTTTACATTTTTTGTACTTTGTTAAGAATGTAAAAAGCCGTCATTCTGCGATCGGGGAAAAGTTGTTTAAAGAAAATATAGGTTTACATGTTGGTGATTATGTCGATTTTGTTTAGACTAGAATTATGATTTAAACAAGACTGTCGTGAATAAATCTATATCTTTATTTTTTTTATTAAAATATGTCTGCTTCATTCCAAATAAATTATGATCAATTACCTTCATGAGTAATGTTGTTAAAATATTTAAATTAGATTGAATTAAACTCATTTATTTTTTTGTATCAACGGTAAAACCAAGATTTTGGATTGATAGTCTGAAATTACAATTTAAATACCCATTATAAAGTAAATACAACAATTTTGTGCCAGATGCTAGTTATTCCCATTATATAACTTAAAATGTAGTTTTTATTTATAAACTTGTAAACTAGGACAAACACATGCAATATGTTAGACAAATTTGCTAATGAAAATTAACTCATCATAGATACAAGACTGAAATATTTGTAAAAGACTCATCAGTGTCGCTCGAATAAGAAAAGTTAAAAAGGGCGAAAAACTATGAAGTTGAAGAGCATGAAATATAAGAACTCAGTTTGGCAAAATTTATAGTAAGTTTGCATTCGAAAATTTTACATACCCCATCACGAGTTGATTGAATGTTATGGAATATCAGTTTCACAGAATATAGGGGTTATTTTTCCTAATGTCGTAACTAAAAAGCCGTCTCTTCATTTACGAATGTCACCTATGGAATGAGATGTATTATCAGGTTCGAATTCTTATGATCATTAGGACAAGTTCCACATGTTGAGCCAGATGTGCCTACCCTTCCAGAGCACATAAGAGCACCCCCAGTTTTTGATGCGGTTCGATTTGCTCATTGTTTTAGTTTTCTATGTTGTATTTGTGTATTTTAGTTCAAAATTTTGTCTTTTTTTTCTTTGTTAGCTATGGCGTTGTCAGTTTGTATTCAACTTATGATTTTTAGGTAAAAAGAAAACATGAAAGGTAGGGAGAACACTTGCACAGAAATCGTCCAATTTCTTTAATTTGTCAAAACATCAACACTGTAATGCTATTGACACATAATTGCTGTTAAATACATCAAAATAAAAACAAACCTGTAATTTGGTATATATGTATGAATATTTCACATAGATTGCCTTTAACAAAACACTTTTTGTCCTTGTTTCATCAACTGACTGCACTAACTGCAATATGTCTAAATTTTATTTTTATTTTTTTAAATGGGTTAAATATCTAATGTATATACTTTTTTATCCAGATACATTGACATCTTTAGTTCTAGTTTTTAGTATGTTTGGTATAATAAAAAAACCAAATCAACGCACAATTGCGTTCCGGTAAGGCAAAGCAAAAAATACCTAGTAATATGGAAGTTGAATCAATTCTGGCTATTTGCAACTTTTTGTTCAACGTAGTGCATAAAATATAAGATTTATCACTCTTCATTTTTTTTTTATATTTGATGCCTACCTCCGTCATGAAAAACAAGGAAAATATATCACAATTTATAGAAAAAAAAGAGAGACACGTGATTTTGAACTAGACGTTTCTTTTTGTTTGTTAACTTAACAACATCGTAAGGTAAATGAATAGATTATATATATATATATAATTAAAATGTCAGTTGTTCTTGAACAATTAAGAGGTCTTTCCTTTTGTAATGTAAAATACATGTTCCAATAGACGTAAAATGTATTGAAAAGCTTTAAAACACACTGAAAATCCTTTAAATAAGGTCAAAAACACATAATTCGCTATATGGGACATGACCTTGACCTTTGACCTTTTGATCTTTGTCAAGGTCATTGGTCTCCAATGTCATTGCTGAAGACCCCATGGGTCTTGGACCTTTGGTCATATAGTAAAAGCTGATTTTCTCTTTTCAGAAACCTAAAACAGGGGTTATGCCCCTTACAGAAAGGTCAAATCTCTTCGCTCAAAATGTAACAAAGTTGTGCCTTAATGACCCAAACATTTTCCACTATTCAAAACTGCTGTAAATATAATGGTTTCTGCGATTATCTCGTAACAAGGTGTTAGGTCAAAGGTCAAGGTCAACATACACATTTGACCTTGAGGTATTTTTCAAAGTCACATGAATTGATGATGAATGGTGAAGATCCTAGGTGTCTACGACTTACGGTTTCTGAATTTTGGTGGCCAACCTACACCGGTTAATTTTAATAGGGGCATAACCCTACCAATGAGTCGTTGAATCTTTTCGATCCAAATGTAACGAAGAACCAAGGTTTGGTCCTGAACAAATTTCATCCTTCGGTTTCTTTGTACCTATTACGGTTACGGTGTTTAAATGGTAACAAGGTTTTTAGGTTTTGGAGAGATAACTCCGGACCGACAAAATATTTCGACTCACAGGGTGAGTTCCGGATAGGTATTCATGACACCGATACAAAGTGTGAATATGAAAGCGACACGTCTTACAGTTAAGGCTGCTAACTTCGTCAAAATTTGGCGGAAGAATAATAATAACAATAATAAACAGAAGAAATACAGTAAGGTCTTTCCCTTTTGAAAAAGGAAAGACCTTAATAATAATAATAATAATAATAATAATAATAATAATAATAATAATAATAATAATAATGATAATAATAATAATAATAATAATAATAATAATAATAATAATAATAATAATAATAATAATAATAATAATAATAATAATGATAATAATAATAATAATAATAATAATAATAATAATAATAATAATAATAATAATAATAATAATAATAATAATAAACAGAAGAGATACAGTAAGGTCTTTCCCTTTTGAAAAAGGAAAGACTTTAATTAGAAGCTTGTGTTCACAGTCTGGGTTGTACCTTTATACTATATACGTTTAATTATTAAGGTTTTAGCTCAAACTGTTTAAAATTTATACGAAAATTACATTAGCATGCTGCAATCGGGATTTAGTAGTATTATTTTTTTAAGAAGAAACGGGGAACTATCGTTCAAATAAAATCTAAGTTGTAGACAAGACTCTCAATTTATCATAAATTGAGAGTTAAAGCAGACAGCAGTTTTTGATTACAGGTTATTCTTTTTTTTTAAGGAAGAAAAGGGGAACTACCGTTCAAATAAAATCTAATTTGTAGACAATATCTCATTTTATTATAAATGGGGGTTTTAAGCAGATATCAGTTTTTGATTGTAGGTTATTCTTCAACTTTTTTTTGTGTCAACTACACGTACCACAAATGATTGCCTACCTTTTTCCGGTTGGTGTTCCTTGCTCTGCCTCTTGGTAAACACGTTTCGTTCCCTTGCAGTGCATTGCCCCATTTACGACACGTAATACGTATATATGAGAATGTTATTATACTTAAAGGGACAACATATTGAAGTATAATCAAGTATGCACCGTACAATGTACGAAAGTTTTCTGATGGCCATTTTACTACGCACATTTTCCTCTCCGGTAAGTCCTTTAATTTAAACATACTTTCAATTGTATGGAATAGCGCATATGGTACAGCCGATAGTGTACTAACAAGCCATATTATTAATAACACAACAATTGCCACGGTTTTGCGAAAGCCGGCATGAAGTGGATGTAGGACAGCAATATACCTATCAATGGCGATCAAAGTTAAAGATAAAACACTGACATTCACGGATAAATTTTTAACAAACGGAGCCACACTACACATAAATTCAGCAACAACCCAGCGCTGCAAAATTGCTGTTTGAAATTGAAATGGTATAACAAATATTCCTAAGGCAACATCTGAACATGCCAAATTGGCAATGAATATGTTAGTTAAAGTTTGCATATTATTTTTTGTTAGTACTACTAATATCACTAAGCCATTCCCCAACACAGCAACAAGAGAAATAAGTCCATACAGAAGTGCCAAAACAATCACAATTTCCGAAGATGCAGGTGCTATATTAGTTTTGTTCTTTAAGTTTTGATATATATTTTCAATGTCCTTTTCAGTTAAATTGAAATGTTGCTTAAAACTGTCATAGTCGGAAAATGCCATTGTCAGTCTTATTTACCAATAGTTACTAGCAAAATTATACAGTTACACGCGTTATACATTATCCAATAGTTTTTCAAATGCCTTTATTCAAACACGACGTCTCTAATACTTTAATCAATCCAATAGAAAACCATACAATCAACTGCCTTGTGAATTACTATTAACAGTCTGTATATGATTGTGTCATTAAGAAATCATTGACAAGTAATTTTTCAGCTCATAGTAGATTCGATTGGTGTAGTTACAATAATGAGAGGTACAAGGATGACTTTAAATAGAAAATGTGCAGATCGTGTTGATTTTTTGTCATTTCATTTTAATGAATCAAACTTTTATACCAATTTTTAATATTTTCATAATTTTCAGCGAAATTATGTCACAGCATGTTATTTGACATTTTAGTGATTTTAAACAGAGGCAACTAACCTCAAATGATGTACGTATATATGTTCTTAATAGAAATTTATAATCCTGATTATGTACCAATCAAGCATGTTAAAAGTGCTTAGATTTGCTGTTGAATTATTCGAAATACAATGAAATTCTCAGGGCTTTCTTATCCTAGGCATACATAACCTTAGCCGTGTTTGGCACAGGTTTTTGGAATTTTGGGTCATCAATGCTCTTCGTCTTTGTGATATTTTGGCTTTCTAACCGTTGCGATTTGAGCGTTACTGATAAGTCTTATGTACACGAAATGCGCGTCTGGCGTATCAAGACGAAAACAATCAAAACCAAGGAGTAAACAAAGACTTGTAAAACAAAAAGACATTAACATCAACAGTTTCAAATAATAGATAAGAAACAACACGAACTCCACTTAATACCGGAAGTGAAATCAGGTACCCGGGAGGGTTAAGCATTTCCTGCACCGTATACGGCACCCGTGTTATATTTTTTTTGTTATAAGCCTAGTACATTTAATTACTATTAATACCACTGGGTCGATTCCACTGATGGTTGACATTTCGTCCCCGATGATATCACTAGTCCTGAAGACATCACTATATATAGTGTTGACATGAATATCAATGATATGGTAATTTTTATAACTTTACTGTTTGCAAAATTATGAATTATTCAAAATACTAAGGAGTTTCTTATCCCAGACATAGATAACCTAAGTCATATTTGGCACAATTTTTTCTATGGATAGTGGGGTCACCAATGCACTTGAACTTTGTACTTGTTTGGCTGTCCAACTATTTCGATCTGAGCGTCAGGATAACATGTGGACAATCAACATACATTAGTCAAAGTTATACATCAAGTGAACATAAACTATTTACCATTGTCTCCAAATAATTCATTTGAAAATGAAACAATTTATACGTAATAGTCATACAATCTTTCGTTATATTATGTAAAGTATTGAATTAGACATATTAAGTCTTTAAACTGTCATTTTATTTTGATTTGAAGATTATTTATTCATTTTAAATTTGTAGGTATATCTTTTTGATTGCAAAAAATGTAATCTAGAACAATTGCAACTTCAAACACTTTTTGTTTTTAGTCCCGCTAATTGATTTTATTTTGCTTTCCAACAACATTTAGTAGTGATGTACGATTATTTTGTTTTGCATCTGATCAAATAACAAGATAGCACCACCTTTTTAATGCAAGAAATGATTGTATGGTTTAGAATAAAATTAAACAATATATCATCATTATTGATGATTTGTCATACTATAGTTTGACATACTGTTCTGCATTTACCTAGTTTCATTTCGGTCTGTGATGTTTTAAAGTTTCAAATATGACTTTTGCTTAATAATTAGTAACGTTGCTTAAATTCAGTTTAATAAGCATGTAGTTTAAAACACTTAAGAACGCTAGTGACGACTTCTTATTACTGTCAAGATTTACTTATACTCTTACAAAAATGTATAATATATAAAAAACAGAATTATTTTTGTTCACAGAAACGAACAATGAATACAATTTCAAAACCAAATGATAGGAACTCATCAGGAAAATCCTTTATATATCATGAGCCGAATACATTGGCTGTATTGTAGTGAAACAAAATACAAAACCTGACAGCAAGCCGCAATGTTTGATTAAGTTTCTTTACATAGGTTATGCATGTAACGTCAACTATGCCGTGGTAATATTTTGTTTAAATTACCTCGTTAATTGTGTCAGATCGTATGAATATGTCTTCAAAATGAATCAATAGAACTGCAACTTATTTTCAACTAGAACGCCAACATGGTTGTTCTAATTAGTACATTTGTACCTTCCAGATATATTTTAACAGTGTATTGAACTAGTAGGAACTGTGTTAACCATCCATGTTAACCTGACATTTCTTACTTTACGATTCGTTAGGTCTTTGAAATGACTAATTTCAAATACAAACTGAATTAATTATTTTTTTTTTGGTCATTGACAAATCTGAAATTTCGATATAAAACAAATTTTCTTTTACTGGAAGTCGTACCTTCTCTCTTTTTCTTGATTTACACAAAAATGTTCGTTATAATTGTTTTGCGTAAAATGGTGTGATCATATTAAAACAACTACATGAAAAGGTTCAAGAGCGAGTCTGTTTATAAAATGCAACGTAATTTATTCAAATATTTACAAACTGTATATGATGATTGTTTTGAAGTGCGTGTTAAAACATAGTTATTGTTTATTCATATTAATCACATATCTGTTGAATCCGTAGCCGGACAAGGCGTTGAACATTTAAAAACAATTATGATACATCATACATTATGTTTATTGCAGACGGACGTTGATAATGTGTAATACACTGTGAAAAATTTGAAAAAAATATATATTTTAACTGTACAGAAGAATTGAGCGGCTTTGTGTTATATTCCACCAATCGAATAATCATGCAAACTACAGAAACCTGTTGGATAATGTATTTCACAAAGAATATTAGCTTTAAAAGAAATCAACTTATTTCTGTCAATCTAGATCCGACAAATCTCATAATACTTATCTTCGTTCATTTCCATTAAAACTATATTTATTCAATCCAGAAGCTGACCTTCTTGAGTGATATTTGGAAGTTTGAATCCTATTAATTTATATTAAAACATTTGCCCTATATCATCGATTAGAATTGAAAGATCGCCGCAGTACTTGTTTAACCCAATGTGTGTGGTTCGATCAAAACCAGTTTAGTTGTTGTGTTTGCTTGGTAGAATTCAATTCTTTTTAATCTACTCTACAAATGAAAAACATATTATTTATCGTGATACTTGATATGTCGTACGAACCTTTTCGTTATTGCTGCCATTTTTAATTTTCATTTGAGAAATCAATGCTACTTTGGAATAAGCACTAATTGGATATTTGATTTGATTTTGATTTTAATTCATGTAGGATTTATCACAGGAGACATATACGTGTTTTGGTACTTAATTTTCCTTTGTTCTTCTATGTTTTCTTTTAATGTTATCAATACTTTAAAGACTTTTTGGTAGCATACAAAACAGTGAAATATCAAAAATACCAAACTAGGGGTTCAGCTAGCTATGAAACAAGATTTTATGCCCTATTTTCTACTTTACTATTTGATATTATTTGATATAATACATGTTCAAACACGTTGCATTCATAACAGTTGCCACATGTGGAGCAGGATCTGCTACCCTTCAGGAGCAACTGAGATCACCCGTAGTTGTTTGTGGGATTCGTGTTGTTTATTTTTTAGTTTTCTATGTCTATTATCAAGTGTAATATTGTTTGTCCTTTTCATTTTTAGCGATGGCGTTGTCAGTTTATTTTTGATTTGTGAGTTTGAGTGTTCCTCTGGTATCTTTCGTCCCTCCTTTATGAATAATCGATATAGCTCTGGGATGTACTAAAAGGCATGTCAAAAGACGTCTAGACAAAAAATAAGGCATAACTCAACTTTATTTGTATATATTGTGTTGGTTTATTTTTCTAGACAGTTAATATACGTCAAAGCTTCTGCATACACCATGATAACCAAATTGAAAAGGAAATAAACCCGATTGATGAATCCGCCTTTTAATATAACATTGCACACAATTACTTAGTCAGATGCCAATATACAAAAAGTCATCATTACTACTTTTACAAACTTAAGTTGTCTTGCATCGCAACATGGGCATTGAGTTACTGCACAGTACACCAATAATCTTGTATAATAAACACTGACATAAGACATGTGATGTTAGTAATATTCCAGGATTTATTTAAGAATTTTTGGTAATTCTTATTTTTGATATTTCTAGCAAGTTGGTCTTACTCTGATTTAGGTATTTTTGTGATTTTACTTTTACATGTTTTAGATAAATTAATTGATTAAGAAAATTATCAATAGATATTGTCTCTTAGTAAGATTATTTGAAATAAAATCATTCCTTCCAAAAAGGAGTTATTCATGTCAAATGAACAGTCTTCTTTATAAGTAGACCACTAGCATCAAACCGTGTTTCTAAATAAACATTGAAAAAAAACCCAGCAAAATATTTAATATATTGCAAATTTTAGCCTCAGTAGGTATACGTATATTCCGTTATCATTTAACAGTTAAGCTTTAAATTCCAACACATTTGATAACATTAGCTATTAATCGACACGAAAGTAAATCGTAAACCTTTAAATATATCATCGTTTATTCAGCATTATAAATCACGCAGGAGGAATTTTAAGTATCTCAAGAGTGCTATCATATGTTAAATAAAGGAAACCGTAGTATACCGCTGTAACACGTCGATTGCGACAAAACCAATCCAGTTTACAAACTAAGATCGAACTTTAATAGTGCAACAAAAACAAACACCAAATACATAGAAACGTATTATCAACTGTCATGCTCCTGACCTGGTAGAGGACAGGTTAAGACAAACTGGTGGATTATACCTAGTTTAAAACGTTAATTTATGTGTGTGACCAATGTATAAAGACAATATTACTAAGATAACGACTACATGGATTCACAAACATTTGAACTCTGATTGGATGAAAAAACCGGACCTGAACAAAAATGAAGAAAAACGTGCGGTAGTTTTGTTTTTTTCAATTTCTATAATCAGAGACATATTGTTGCAATTGCATGCATTGCTGATATTATTCTTTTTTTCACTTTTAACCAGAATATAAAAAAAAACAGATGTTGTCCATGTGATGATTCCTTTGTGAAATACATCAATTATTACTATTGCAAAAACTATAGACCATATTTAACTCTATTGAAGTCATTTATTTGCATATTACATACACATTTACAATATTGCGATGAGAAATTCATATAACTATCTCCGTAATATGTAAACGGTTTTACCAGACACAGACATGTTTGTACATTAATATAAATGAGCAGAGGGATTGCTGCTTTGTTAACTTCAATGTTGAAGCCCCCTAAACAATACAAAATAGATACCGGACTTTGGAAGGTTACAAAAACTAAATGTTATATCCATAACAAGGTGCTAGGTCAAAGGTCAAGGTCAACATACAAATTTGACCTTGAGGTATTTTTCAAAGATACATGAATTGATGATGATTGGTGAAGATCCTAGGTGTCTACAACTTACGGTTTCTGAGTTTTGGTGGCCAACTGACACCGGTTAATTTTAATAGGGGCATAACCCTACCAATGAGAAATGATGAGTCGTTGAATCTTTTCGATCCAAATGTCACGAAAAACCGGGGTCTGGTCCTGAACAAATTTCACCCTTCGGTTTGTTTCTACCTATTACGGTTACGGTGTTGGAACGATAACAAGGTTTTAGGGTTTCGGAGGGATTACTCCGAACCGACAAAATATTTCGACTCACAGGGTGAGTTCCGGATAGGTATTCATGACACCGATACAAAGTGTGAAGATGAAAGCGACATGGTTTACGGTTACGGAGGGAAATTTTGTCAAAGTTTGGCGGAACAAAAAGAATAATAATAATAATAATAATAATAATAATAATAATCAAAAGAAATACAGTAAGGTCTTTCCTTATAGAAAAAGGAAAGACCTTAATAATAATAATAATAATAATAATAATAATAATAAAAATAAACAGAAGAAATACAGTAAGGTCTTTCCCTTTTGAATAGGAAAGACCTTAATTAGAAGCTTGTGTTCACAGTCTGGGTTGTACCTTTATACTATATACGTTTAATTATTAAGGTTTAAGCTCAAACTGTTTAAAATTTATACGAAAATTACATTAGCACGCTGCAATCGGGATTTAGTAGTATTATTTTTTTTAAGAAGAAACGGGGAACTATCGTTCAAATAAAATCTAAGTTGTAGACAAGACTCTCAATTTATCATAAATTGAAAGTTAAAGCAGACAGCAGTTTTTGATTACAGGTTATTCTTTTTTTTTAAGGAAGAAAAGGGGAACTACCGTTCAAATAAAATCTAAGTTGTAGACAATATCTCATTTTATTATAAATGGGGGTTTTCAGCAGATATCAGTTTTTGATTGTAGTTTATTCTTCAACTTTTTTTTGTGTCAACTACACGTACCACAAATGATTGCCTACCTTCTTCCGGTTGGTGTTCCTTGCTCTGCCTCTTGGTAAACACGTTTCGTTCCCTGGCAGTGCATTGCCCCATATACGACACGTAATACGTATATATGAGAATGTTATTATACTTAAAGGGACAACATATTGAAGTAAAATCAAGTATGCACCGTACAATGTACGAAAGTTTTCTGATGGCCATTTTACTACACACATTTTCCTCTCCGGTAAGTCCTTTAATTTAAACATACTTTCAATTGTATGAAATAGCGCATATGGTACAGCTGATAGTGTACTAACAAGCCATATTATTAATAACACAACAATTGCCACGGTTTTGCGAAAGCCGGCATGAAGTGGATGTAGGACAGCCATATACCTATCAATGGCGATCAAAGTTAGAGATAAAACACTGACATTCACGGATAAATTTTTAACAAACGGAGCCACACTACACATAAATTCAGCAACAACCCAGCGCTGCAAAATTGCTGTTTGAAATTGAAATGGTATAACAAATATTCCTAAGGCAACATCTGAACATGCCAAATTGGCAATGAATATGTTAGTTAAAGTTTGCATATTATTTTTTGTTAGTACTACTAATATCACTAAGCCATTCCCCAACACAGCAACAAGAGAAATAAGTCCATACAGAAGTGCCAAAACAATCACAATTTCCGAAGATGCAGGTGCTATATTAGTTTTGTTCTTTAAGTTTTGATATATATATTCAATGTCCTTTTCAGTTAAATTGAAATGTTGCTTAAAACTGTCATAGTCGGAAAATGCCATTGTCAGTCTTATTTACCAAAAGCTACTAACAAAATCATACAGTTACACGCGTTATACATTATCCAATAGTTTTTCAAATGCCTTTATTCAAACACGACGTCTCTAATACTTTAATCAATCCAATAGAAAACCATACAATCAACTGCCTTGTGAATTACTATTAACAGTCTGTATATGATTGTGTCATTAAGAAATCATTGACAAGTAATTTTTCAGCTCATAGTAGATTCGATTGGTGTAGTTACAATAATGAGAGGTACAAGGATGACTTTAAATAGAAAATGTGCAGATCGTGTTGATTTTTTGTCATTTCATTTTAATGAATCAAACTTTTATACCAATTTTTAATATTTTCATAATTTTCAGCGAAATTATGTCACAGCATGTTATTTGACATTTTAGTGATTTTAAACAGAGGCAACTAACCTCAAATGATGTACGTATATATGTTCTTAATAGAAATTTATAATCCTGATTATGTACCAATCAAGCATGTTAAAAGTGCTTAGATTTTCTGTTGAATTATTCGAAATACAATGAAATTCCCAGGGCTTTCTTATCCTAGGCATACATAACCTTAGCCGTGTTTGGCACAGGTTTTTGGAATTTTGGGTCATCAATGCTCTTCGTCTTTGTGATATTTTGGCTTTCTAACCGTTGCGATTTGAGCGTTACTGATAAGTCTTATGTACACGAAACGCGCGTCTGGCGTATCAAGACGAAAACAATCAAAACCAAGGAGTAAACAAAGACTTGTAAAACAAAAAGACATTAACATCAACAGTTTCAAATAATAGATAAGAAACAACACGAACTCCACTTAATACCGGAAGTGAAATCAGGTACCCGGGAGGGTTAAGCATTTCCTGCACCGTATACGGCACCCGTGTTATTTTTTTTTGTTATAAGCCTAGTACATTTAATTACTATTAATACCACTGGGTCGATTCCACTGATGGTTGACATTTCGTCCCCGATGATATCACTAGTCCTGAAGACATCACTATATATAGTGTTGACATGAATATCAATGATATGGTAATTTTTATAACTTTACTGTTTGCAGTAAATACTAAGGAGTTTCTTATCCCAAGCATTGATAACCTAAGTCATATTTGGCATAACACTTTGGGAAAGTGAGGTCATCAATGCACTTGAACTTTGTACTTGTTTGGCTGTCTAACTATTTCCATCAGAGCGTCAGGATAACATGTGGACAATCAAAATACATTAGTCAAAGATATACATCAAATGAACATAAACAATTTACCATTATTTGCAAATAATTCATTTAAAAATGAAACAATTTATACGTAATAGTCATACAATTTTTTGTCATATTATATAAAGTATTGAATTAGGCATATTAAGTCTAAAACTGTCACTTTATTTTGATTTAAAGATTATTTATTCATTTTGTAGGTATATCGTTTTGATTGCAAAAAAATGAAAACTAGAACAATTGCAACTTCAAACACTTTTTGTTTTTAGTTCCGGTAATTGATTTTTTTTTGCTTGCCGAAAACATTTATTTGTGATGTACGATTATTTTGTTTTGCATCTGATCAAATTACTGATGATATGTCATACTATAGTTTGACATACTGTTCTGCCTTTACCTAGTTTCATTTCGGTCTGTGATGTTTTAAAGTTTCAAATATGACGTTTGCTTAATAATTAGTAACGTTGCTTAAATTCAGTTTAATAAGCATATAGTTTAAAACACTTAAGAACGAACGGTAGTGACGACTTCTTATTACTGTCATGATTTACTGATACCCTTACAAAAATGTATAATATATATAAAAAAAAAAAAAAAAACAGAATTTGTTTGTTCACAGAAACGAACAATGAATACAATTTCAAGACCAAATGATAGGAACTCATCATGAAAATCCTTTATATATCATGAGCCGCACACATATGCTGTATTGTAGCGAAACAAAATACAAACCTGACAGCAAGCCACAACGTTTGATTAAGTTTCTGTACATAGGTAATGCATGTAACGTCAACTATGCCGTTGTAATATTTTGTTTAATTTACCTCGTCATTTGTGTATGAATATGTCTTCAAAATGAATCAATAAAACTGCAACTTATTTTCAACTAGAACGCCAACATTGTTCTAATTAGTACCTTCCAGATATATTTTTACAGTGTATTGAACTAGTAGGAACTGTGTTAACCATCCATGTTAACCTAACTTTTCTCACTGACTTTACGATTCGTTTGGTCTTTGAAATGACTAATTTAAAATACAAACTGAATTAATTGTTCCTTTTTCGGTCATTGACAAATCTGATATTTCGATATAAAACAAATTTTCTTTTACTAGAAGTAGTACCTCCTCTCTTTTTCTTGAATTACACAAAAATGTTCGTTATAATTGTTTTGCGTAAAATGGTGTGATCATATTCAAACATCTACAAAAAAAAAAGGTTCAACAGCGAGTCTGTTTATAAAATGCAACGTAATTTATTTATGTGTATTTTCAAACTGTATATCATGATTGTTTTAAGTGCGTGTTAAAACATAATTATTGTTTAATCATATTAATCACATATCTGTTGAATCTGTAGACGGACAAGGTGTTTGACCTTTAAAAACAATTGTGATACATAATACATATAATGTGTAATACACTGTGAAAACTTTTAAACAATATATCTTTTAACTGTACAGAACAATTGAGCGCCTTTGTGTGATTTTCCACCAATCGAATAATCATGTAAACTGCAGAAACCTGTAGGATAATGTATTTCACAGAGAATATTAGCTTTAAAAGAAATAAACTTATTTCTGTCAATTTAGATCCGACAAATCTCATAATACTTATCTTCGTTCATTTTCATTAAAACTATATTTTTCAATCCAGACGCTGACCTTCTTGAGTGATATTTGGAAGTTTGTATCCTATTAATTTATATTAAAACAGTTGCCCTATATCATCGATTAGAATTGAAAGATCGCCGCAGTAGCTGTTTAACCCAATGTGTGTGGTTCGATCAAAACCAGTTTAGTTGTTGTGTTTGCTTGGTAGAATTCAATTCTCTTTAATCTACTCTACAAATGAAAAACATATCATTTATCGTGATACTTGATATGTCGTACGAACCTTTTCGTTATTGCTGCCATTTTTAATTTTCATTTGAGAAATCAATGCTACTTTGGAATAGGCACTAATTGGATATTTGATTTGATTTGATTTTTAATTCATGTAGGATTTATCACAGGAGACATATACGTGTTTTGATACTTAATTTTCCTTTGTTCTTCTATGTTTTCATTCAATGTTATGAATTCCTTAAAGACTTATTGGTAGCATACAAAAACAGTGAAATATCAAAAATACCAAACTAGGTGTTCAGCTAGCTAGGAAACAAGATTTTATGCCCTATTTTCTACTTTAAGAAATGCTTGTACCAAACATGAATATGACAGTTGTTTTTAATTTTGTTTTAATGTGTTTTAGTTTTTGATACTATCATTGAATAAGAGACAAATTTTTGGATTAGAGTATTTTTGTTACTCTTTTTACATCTAAATAAGTTTCTGTGTAACAACTTTAACAGAAAAAAGAAATAAAATTGAGAATGGAAATGGGGAATGTGTCAAAGAGAAAACAACTCGCCCAAATAAAAAACAACGGCAGAGGGTCACCAACAGGTCTTCAATGTAGCGAGAAATTCCCGCACCCGGAGGCGTCCTTCAGCTGGCCCCTAAACAAATATATACTAGTCCAGTGATAATGAACGCCATACTAATTTCCAAATTGTACACAAGAAACTAAAATTAAAATAATACAAGACTAACAAAGGCCAGAGGCTCCTGACTTGGGACAGGCGCAAAAATGCGGCGGGGTTAAACATGTTTGTGAGATCTCAACCCTCCCCCTATACCTCTAACCAATGTAGTAAAGTAAACGATACACATTGTATACAGTTAGAATAAAAACTATTGTCAACAGAACCGTAAAATAAAAACTAGAAGTAGAACAAAGTAAAATTTACGTCAATGAGATATAAATGGAACCTGAACTACCTACATTTCGTTTATCAATTAGTAGTAGACGTTTGTAAAGTGATTCCTAATACAAAGAAACTAATTACATGTACACATGTACTTGACTTACATCTTCATATATTACATAGGAATTACAATTGATTTTGGTTTAGATTATCATATCATATAAAATAATGCACGTTTGTGAATAAAGTCATTACAACAATTAAAAAGCTGATAATGAAATATTCATATAAAAACTAAGACAGATATATTAAGTTGATCTTTTAAAGTGTTTCAAGCAATAAACTAGCAAGTAGATTGGCAATTACCTTGTGTTAATGACAAAAATATTGTATATAACATGTTATAAAACATACCATCCTGACTTCAAAGTTTAAAATGTCAGCTGCTATACTTAAATATGAATTATGGTACTTGATACAATAATCAGTCGACATACTATGTACTTCTCACTGTTTGTTGTGTAATGCATTTTGTAGATAATTCTTTTTTTTTGCCTCGGGCCTATATAACTGATTCTACATGTTCAAACAATTTATCTTTGCACAAATTGAAGCAATCACGGTTTCTTTAAAATTAACATGTTTTCTGTTATATTGAGGGTTCTATATGAATTGTGATACAAAACGTATACTACTATCCCCTTTTAGATAGACAAAAAGTAAAATCACAAAAATACTACACTCTGGGGACAATTCAAAAGTTCGTAATCAAATGGCAAAGCCAAAAGCTCAAACATTAAACGGAATGACCATATGCATTCATTTAACATTTGACTTAATGTCAGTTTAGCAGTTTTGTCTTGCTTCAACGTTTTTCAGTTCATGATCGAACTGTGGAATAATGTTCCCATTGTCACAAACACAACTCGTGCATTTTCATCCAAATTTTATCAGATTTCAGTAAATTATTAGAGTGGCATATTGTTCAAACGCATTACTATTTGATATTATTTGATATAATACATGTTCAAACACGTTCATGACAGTTGCAACATGTGGAGCAGGATCTGCTTACCCTTCGGGAGCACCTGAGATCACCTATAGTTGTTGGTGGGGTTCGTGTTGTTTATTCTTTAGTTTTATATGTCTATTATCATGTGTACTATTGTTTCTCTGTTTGTCCTTTTCATTTTTTGCGATAGCGTTGTCAGTTTATTTTCGATTTGTGAGTTTGACTGTCCCTCTGGTATCTTTCGTCCCTCTTTTATGAATAATCGATAAAGCTCTGGGATGTACTAAAAGGCATATCAAAAGACGTCTGGACAAAAAATAAGGCATAACTCAACTTTATTTGTATATATTGTGTTGGTTTATTTTTCTAGACAGTTAATATACGTCGAAGCTTTTACATACACCAGGATAACAAAATTGAAAAGGAGATAAACCCGATTGATAAATCCGCCTTTTAATATAACATTGCAAACAATTACTTAGTCAGATGCCAATGTCCAAAAATCATCATTACTACTTTTACAAACATTATTTGTCTTGCATCCCGACGTGGGCATTTAGTTACTGCACAGTGCACCATTAATCATGTATAATAAACACTGACATAAGACATGTAATGTACTTAATATTCCAATATTTATTTAGATCTTACTCTGAGTTCAGTATTTTTTTTATTTTACTTAAGAACGACAAAATAATAACGGAATAACATCAAAGCCTAATGAAAAAACGGGATATTAGAATTTAATGATAATCGGATATAATTACTGCTTAATGATAACGGGGTATAATTACCGCTAAAAATAACGGGGTATAATTATACATGTACCATCTGAGGCATTGATAAAACGAACTTTTTAAGCAGTTTTTCTTTACATATCAGACATGTTCCTTCATATCTTGGGCAAAATTCGTTGTACAGTTCTTATGTGTTTTTGTTTGTCATCCAGTAACCCAGTAAATTATAATTGTCTTGTTACGACGAGAAATTTTCACGAAAAACATTCGGTAAAACAAATATGTGAAGTACGTTTGTAAGTCAATTTTTAACAATGAGATATAGTTTAGTTTTTTTTTGTTTTGTTTATAGTTTTTACTTCTGTGTTGACATGGATATCAATAATGTGGTCATTTTCATAAATTTTCTGTTTTACAAAACTACGGGAAATACACACAAATGTGTTCTTTTAGTGAACCACTGAATGGAATGAAACTAAACATAGCATGAATGTTCCTAATGAGGTGCTGACCAAGTGTTGTTACTTTGTAGCCGATCCATCATCCAAGATGGCCGCCAGCGGGGGACTTAGTTTAACATAAAACCCTAAAGAAAATGCATACAAATGACTTCTTTTAGAAAATCACTGAATGGAATAAAACCAAACATGGCATGAATGTTCCTTATGAGGTGTTGACCAAGTGTTGTTAGTTTGTAGCAGATCCATCATCCAGGATGGCCGCCAGCTGGGGACTTAGTTTAACATAGGACCCTATGGGAAATATGTACAAATGTCTTCTTTTAGAGACCCACTCAATGGAATGAAACCAAACATGGCATGCATGTTCCTTATGATGTGCTGACCAAAGGTTGTTACTTTATGGCCGATCCATCTTCGAAGATGGCCGCCAGCTGGGGGACTTAGTTTAACATAGGACCCTACGGGAAATACATACAAATGTCTTCTTTCAGTGAACCACTGAATTGAATGAAACCAAACATACCATGAATGTTCCTAATGAACTTGAAATTATCGTAAAGACTAAGGATTTTCTTATCCCAGACATAGATTACCTTAGCCGTATTTGGCCAAACTTTTTTTGAATTTTAGATCCCCAATGCTTTTTAACCTTGTACTTATTTGGCTATATGAATATTTTGATATGAGCGTCACTGACGAGTTTTCCGTAGACGAAACCCGCGTCTAGCGTTCTAAATTATAATCCTGGTACCTTTGATAACTATTTACGTTTATGATCAATTCTTTTTTTAAGAATTCAAAACAAATAAGTAATAAAATGAAGAGAAACACAAATAATGAAATATCAACCCATACCGAGTACAAATACATAACACAAAGTTAGCACCAGTAGTGTGACGATGATTATTATTTATTCTTATCAGCTAAGTATGATATTTCAAGCTAATTGAATTTGTATGTCATTTGTTTTTATCATTTTACAAAACATTCAGACTCTATTCAATTTTTACTATCATATGTGGATAAAGACAGCTGATTTTTTTAAATATCAAATTATATGTCTTCTTGCAAATTGATAAAGAGCATGATCAGCGAGAATATGCGAGAATACCGTGCAGCAAGACGAATTTAAATATGGAAATAAATAACAAATAACAAAAATCAGATAAAAATCAATCAAGGGAACAAGTGAAACACAACTGCTGTCTTACTGACTTGGTTTTGGAAGTTTGCATAGAAAATGGCGGGTTTAACCTTGTTTGATAGCTAGAAACTACCCATCTGTATGACAGTTGGTCATAGTTTTGTTATATCGACAAAATCGGGTATGCAACCAAAAAAGACAGACCAGGTACGTGTGATACTTTTTGAGACAAAACAGCCAAAACTGTACGGTAATTTTCATGAGAATTTATTGGGTTATTATATATAACAATAGAAAACAAGTTGCTTGCAAAAACTAATATAAAACAAACAACACGAACAGGACAAATTCAATTTCCAGTAATATGTTACTAAGGACAGCGTAATTCACTAGGGAAAGTTGTTTTCAGAAAGATCTGATATACATTACATCTTAACAATTAGTTGTATTGAATAACGGATGTGGTTTTCGAAATGTAAATATAAAATCAATAAAAAAATTGATATTAGCATAGAGTTTCTATTAATTTGCATATTGTGATGACCCCTAAAGCATTATACCAATTGATATCTGGTATGGGTTACACGCGATGAATATTTATTTTGTTTTATATTCAATAACTTCTGATAACATATTTGGTGCTCTTGTTTTTTTTTTTAGATTCTCGTCTCTTTTTACAATACCGTAAAACACAAATAAAATATTTTTATCTTACTAGTCTGTAACATAAATCTTGTTAAAATTGATTTTCAGATGAACCTTCTGTAAGCTTTAAAGATATAATACATTAATATTTAGATTTAATAAATAGAAACGTTATATTTATTGCAGTGAGTTCAATGGAAATAAACTGACTTGAATAGTGTTTCATGTTACACATAGAAGCACACGTGCCTACCATCTTGTATTACCTTCTAGAACATCACCATGATTATTCTATACTTCATAGCTTCTTATCCGTCTATTAGTTATATCAAGTGAACTATGATACTGTAAACTTTAAAATCCAGTTTAATTAAATTTAATTCCATTAACAATATCAATTAAAAAACAAACTTCACAATAAAGTTATTAAAAACATTAAAACGCAAAAAGTCGAGAAAATGTATTTTCATACTTGCATAAAGTTCCGATGTAGTTCATATATTAACATTCATTCAACTATTATTAAGTCAACGTTTGAGCTCAAATCAAGTGATTAAATGGTCGTATTTGTTCATGTTAATAATTGTACTGTGGTTTTCAAGCTTAGGTATCGATAAATAATCAATTAGACCTCCTGTAGGAAATGCTGTTGAAAACGTTTTTTGAGCGCTTAACACTCTTATAGGATGCAACAAAGGTAAAAACACGCAACATGATAACAAAATATAATCATTTAAGGAGGACAATCAATGTTTTGTTGATATTATCTGTTGTTCTTGAGGGATGTTTTAATTTGTTTAGTCTTTATGAAAGAGTTGATTATTTCCAAAGTCGTCCCCTTCGGTTTGGTTTAATATATGTAGATGAATAAGGACATGTTTTAAATGTAGATTTTTTTAAATTTTCGTTGTAAAAATATTGAAACGAGTGTTTATATGTGTGATTGATATACACATAAGAAGATGTGGTATAGTATAAGAAAACACCAAACAAGAGACCAAACTGACAGACATAATAATATTTATAAGTCACAGTACGGCTTTCAACAATACGTTAAACTTATACCGCTTTGTCAGCTAGAATTGGCATAGAAATGACAATTATTGTTAATCATTAGTGATAATATTTACATTAATTCGCATAATAAGGTTACAAAATAGACATTTATTGTATTTCTGTTGTTATTAACATGTTTAAACATTTTATTAAATTTTAATTTTGATTTAGTTTTTAGTAAAGAATGTTAAAAGCCGTCATTCTAAGAGTGGGACAAGTTTAAATAGGTGTCTGTAAAAAACACGGTATCATATGGTGGTGATTATGTCGATTTTGTACTGACTATACTCATTATATAAAAAAAAACAGACATTCAATAATAATTTCAGTTTATCAAAATATGTCTGCTTCATTCATAATAAATAAGGACCAATTTCCTTTGTGGATAATTTTGTTCAAATATTTAAATTAAGCACATTTATAGTGTTGAAACACCGATAAAATCAAGATTTTGAATTGATAGTGTGAATTACAATTTCAATAACGATTTAAAGTAATACAAAAAATTTGTGCACGATACTTTGTAGTGACATTATATAACATAATATGTACATAGATTTGTTAGTAAACTTGTAAACTAGGACAAACACATGTAACATATTTGAAGAATTTTCTGATTGAAATAAACTTATCATAGAAACCAGGATTGAAAATTTGTATTTACGCTAGACGAGCGTTTCATCTACAAAAGACTCATCAGTGACGCTCGAATATAAAAGCAGATAAAAGGCTGAAATTGTAGAGCTTTAAATGGCAGGTTGTCTTTAGGCAAAGGTAATATTAAGTTGGCCAACAGATTTTCTTCTTCTAAATTTCACAAACCTGGGAAATATCTGAAATCCCTGGAAAAGAGAAATATTTGCTATTTCTTTAAGATTGCAATATCAATATGCACAAATACTTTTTCACAGTTTTCGTTTTATTTTGGCAAAGCCAAAGGAAAATACGTTTCATTATTTTCATGAATAACTTAAGGTAGATTCATTTATAACCGCAATCTCTATATCATGGATCGTACACTAGCAGTACATAATATAGATCGTTGCTTTAATCTGCAAATGTTGAGACAGATTTGCATTTTATTTGCAAGGACTTTTATATATGTTCCTTACGTCGTAACTACAATCCTCTTCCCTTTCATGCACGTGACCTACCGAATAAGACTCTTTACCGGATTTGTTATCTCATAAGCAACACGACGGGTGCCACATGTGGAGCAGGATTTGTTTACCCTTACGGAGCACCTGAGATCACTCCTAGCTTTTTGTGGGGTTCGTGTTGCTTATTCTTTAGTTTGCTATGTTGTGCCATGTGAACTTTTGTTTGTCTGTTTGTCCTTTAAATTGTTAGCCTTGGCGTTGTCAGTTTATTTTCGATTTATGAGTTTGACTGTCCCTCTGGTATCTTTCGTCCCTCTTCTTTTACTCTTTTGAAACAATTCAGTGATTTATGGCATAATACAGAAAGGTTTAAAAAAAAACCCAGAAAATACTGGTACACCAAAAGTAAAAATTGTATACTGACCTTATAGTGAGATGTTCATTTTGTACTTGTTACAATGTAGCTTGAATACATTTTCGTGGACACCCGTTTTTCTATTTATATTATCAAAACATATTATAAAAACCTACCTTCTCAAGATTCTTTCTCATTGATTTATTTTTATTCAAAACAGGTGTTCTATGCATGAGCAATTTATGTAAATTTTAGAAAATCCAATTGGACGAGATCGCTTTCTATTTCTATTTATATCTATATGTATGTTTAAATCGCTTATATGACAATCGGAGGTCTTCGGAGGTGAGCTTGATAGTAAATTAGATGTCCTCAAACACCAATACACACGAAGCAAAGCTACATATAATCGAGTTCAAGCCCGATGAATTGTTTATGTCAGACTTCATAATTTGAATAAATGATTCACATGGTGATAAATCAAATATGACGAAAACCACACAATGACATCCCTGAATATTCGGCCAGGATGAATGTTTACATCATTTCAAAAGTAAACAACTAACTGGATGACATATGAGATGCTATTAGACATTGTCACTCATCGTGTTTTATATTAGATATCTACTTTCGTCGTGAAAAGTAAGAAACAAATCAATTACAAGGTTTCTTGTTGTTTGTTAACTTAACAACATCGAAAGGTACATGAGGCGATTAGATACTAATGTTCACAATCCGCGTTGTACTGTGGATTCATTTATTTTCATGGGTATCAATTTTCATGGATTGACGAAAAATTGCATTTTCGTGGATATTTGATTTCGTGGTTATGTCAATATCTGCATACAAAGGATATATAAAATGTACGTTTCGTTGAACATTTAAATTCGTGGTTATCATGTACCCACGAAATCCACGAAAATTGGTATCCAACGAATATTAATGAATCCACAGTATCTCAATCTTTAATTTTTCTTACTATTGTGTTTGATACTTCTGTCAATGACTTCGTCTTTTTTAAATATACCTTAGATGATTAAAGTATTGGCTCAAACTGTTTAAAATTTATACGAGAATTATGTCACCACGCTGCAATCGGGATTTAGTAATATTCATTCATTTTTTTTAACAAAGTGGAGCTATCGTTCAAATATAATCAAGGTAGACAAGACTCTCAATTTGAAATCAAATCTTTTATTTTAAATCGAGGGTTAAAGCAGATAGCCGTTTTTGATAATAGATTATGTTTTACAGCATATATTTCCGTTTCTGTTGTACCACACAATTATTGCCTACCTGTTTCAGGTTGTTGTTCCTTGCTCTGACTCTTGGTAAACACGATTCATTCCCTGGCAGTGTATTGCCCATATACGACACGTAATACGTATATATTTATATTTATATTTTTGAATTGTCATTTCAAGGGAAGGTAACTCTGAAAAAGTGCATTTTCTGAAAGAATCTACATGGAATTTTGCTATTTTTTTTATAGTATCTGGTAAAAACACACGGTGACCATATCTTTTCATTTGATATTCTCAATGTATTTTCTTACAGCTATCTTTACGTGTTTTATTTTGCAACTCTAACAAATTGTTTAGTTTCTAATCACATAATAATGTCTTTTCCTGTATAATTCATACATATTGTGTCATTTTGTCGCAGCCTGTAGCTTGATAAAATGAACGGTGACCTATCCTTTTCTTATATTTTTGAACTTATATCAATAAATACTACGTTTTGTCAAAGCACAAACAAATTATGTTATCTTAAATTTAAACTCTTATACCACCTTAACAGAATCGTACATTTAGTGAAAATTCATGGCCAAATACTAGGTACTCATCATGAAAATCTTTTAAATATCATAGGCGGCATATATTATATCTATATGTTTCATTTTGAAGACAAGAACTACAATCAAAGTTACACTTACTGGTTTATATTACCTTAGCTGTATTTGGCAAAAATTTTCGGGATTGTGTTCCTCAATGATCTTCAACTTTGTAAGTTATTTGGCCTTTTTAACTTTTTTGTATTCAAGCGTCACTGATGAGTCGTTGGGAGACGAAACGCACGTCTAAGGGTAAATACAAAATGTAATCCTGGTATCTATGATGCATTGATTTATAACACATCCACACAATGATTGAAAATAGCTAGATTCTTCATATTATTAAATGTCAAAAACCGCGAGGAAGAAGAGATGACTTTACGGAAAAGTTAACGGCTGACGTATGCCAATTTTGGAAAATAGAGGCGTGAGATCGATACAACAGGTACATTCAAACTCGTAAATCGATGATATCTAAAAACGCCATGGCTGAAAAACAACAAGACAAACAAACACATAGACAGACAAACAAACAACTGTACATAAAATGCAAGATCACAAAAATACTGAACTGAGAGGAAAATCAATTCGGAAAGTCCATAATCACATGGCAAAATCAAATAACAAAACGCATCAAAAACGAATGGACAAGAACCATCTATTCCTGACTTGGTACAGGCATTTTTAAATGTATAAAATGATGGATTAAACCTGGTTTTATAGCGCTAACCCTCTAACTTTGATGACAGTCTCATCAAATTCCGTTATATTTACATTGATGCGTAAACTAAACAGACACAATAAATAAAATAGTCAAAATATGGGTACATTAGTAAAACACAGCATAGAAAACTAAAGACTAAGCAATTCCTTGACCAAATCAGATGTAGAATAAATCATATGAATCCCCAACATTCATCTCTTTGGACAATACAACAAAGATAAACAACAAGTAAAAAATGATTGATTAAGATTATTTGAATAGGTTATAACAATGCCATTGCCATTGGCTGATGGTATATTTATGTTTAAATTCCCGCGTTAATTGTGCCAGATCGTATGAATATGTCTTCAAAATGAAACAATATAACTGCAGCTTATTTTCAACTTGAACGGCAACACGGCTGTTATATTAGTTCCTTCCAGATATATTCTTTCAGTTAAATGAACTGGCAGGAAACGAGTTAACCTAATATATCTTACTGTAAGATCCGTTTGATCATAGAAATGTCTGGTTTAGAATACAAACTGAATTATTAATTCTTTTTTAAGGATTGTCAGCTAGTTAACAGTCAGTGACAAATCTGATATTTTGATATAAAACAAAATTATTTCATTACTAGTCGTACCACATCTCTAATTCTTAGATGACACAAAAATGGTCATTATAATTATTTTGCTTTAAAATGTCGTTACCATGACACAAATAACTACTTGAACAAAACTCTCGAAGGAGTCAATGCAACTTTATTTGTGTATACAGAGTTGTTAATGATTATTGTGTTGAGTGACTATGGTAAACTATAATTATTACTTATTAAAACAAATCACTTATCCGTTGAATCCGTAGACGAGCAAGGCGTTGAACATTGCAAAAACGATAACGATGATAAGTATTGACAATAGTCATATCTTATAAGTGGAAATATGGTGTTAAATTGACTTTCAATAGCTTGATTTAACTGTTCTCCTTAACATATGCTTGAATTTGTAATTTCAGGTTTTGTAATGATTGTTATGTGTTACGGGTTTTCCTCATTGTTGAAGGACTTATTGTGATATATAGCTGCTAACATATTCATTCGTTTTCACTGATGAAAAGATGTTCACTTACCAAGTTTTTCAAACTTACAAATCTTACACCCGTCAATCTATATTTAATACATTATGTTTATCCCAGGTGGACGAGGATAATGGGTATTCTACAGTGATAAACTTTAAACAATAAATCTTTATCTGTGCAGAACAATTGAGCGCCTTTGTGTGTTATTTCGCCAATAGATTTATCATGTAAAATGTAGAAACGATAAGATACAGTATTTCACAAAGATTTTTAGCTTGAAATCAAGTTATTTCTGTCAAACTAGACAAATAACACAATGCTTCTCTTCATGCTTTTTCATTAAAATTGAGTTTTTCAATCCAGAAGCTGACCTGCTTGATGTATATCCGGAAGGATTCATCCTATTGAACATGTCGAATCATATCTAAATGTGTGTCTTTTCTACGCGATCGAAAATGAACGAACGCTGTAATTCTGTTTAACCGAAATTGTGCAGTTCTCAAAACTAGGTCAAAATTTCAGGAAACATGTATATTTTTTTGGAGATTTTTTTTTCAAATCTTCTCTACAAATTTGAATCATTTCATTTACCGTGATAATGCTGATATAGAAAGAACATTATCGTGATTACTGCCATTTCTAATATTCACTTGTGAAATCAATGTTTCTTGGAAATATACACTTATTGAGTATTCAATTTATTTTTTTAATTTTATTTTGAATTTCAACCACGAAATATTTATTATACACGTGTTTTTGAACTTATTTAAAGCTGCCCTTCCTTTGTATTTCCACTTTCTAATGAAAGCAAATCTCAAAAGACTTTTCGACATCATACATCAAACGTCGAATGAAAGAAAACAAAATTTAAGTTAACAAGCTATACAAAATTTTTAATGCATCATTTTTCTACTTTGAGAAATGTATACCAAGCAAGCAATATGACAGCTGTTTTCCATTCTTTTGATGTGTATGAAGTTTTGATTTTGTAATTTAATGAGGGCTTTTCATTTCTGAAATTTTCTTGGATTTCAATTTTTTCCCATGTGTAACATTAATTCTAGCAGAACAAATCAAATCCTTATGAAAAGAAACGTATTATTTGTGCACATGTACTTGAGTTACATCTCCATTTATTACATGAGAATTTCAATTGATTTGGTTCATATTATTATATTTCAAAAAAGAGTTTTCTTAGAGATACAATCAAAGTTGATCTCTCAAAGTGTCTCAAACAGTATCAATTAAGGCGATAAGCAATTACCTACATGTAGTATTGATTGCAAACATATTTAAAATGTTATAAAACATAAATTCCTTACATCAAAGTTTACACTGTCGTATGCCATACTTACATATGAATTATGGTATTTGATGCAGTAATCAGTGAACATACTATGTACTTTTCACTGTTTTCTAGTGTAGTCACTTTTGAATATAATCCTGTTTGACGTTTGGCTCGTCGTTTTATAATTGTGTTATTTTTCTAATTAAACAACCATGCTGTGGTGGGTAATTTGGTATAATTCATTCTTAACATTTATTTCACACAATGTTATATCAATTGGTACTTACACATTGTGATACAACATAATATTTATTTCTTGCCTCCTTTTAAACAAATATTTCACAATATACTTTTGCATTCCCTTAAGATTTGACAATATTTCAGTTTTGTCGCATCAATATTGTTTTAGTTTTTGATCAGAAGTGTGCAATAATGTTCTCTTCATTGTCACAAACGCTTTTCATTGACGACAAGTGAGAGGTTTAGCTAGCTATAAAACCAGGTTCAATCCATCATTTTCTACATTAGAAAATGCCTGTACCAAGTCAGGTATATGACAGTTGTTATCCATTCGTTTGATGTGTTTGAACTTTTGATTTTGCTATTTGGGGGACTTCCCTTTTAAATTTTCGTTGGAATTCAGTATTTTTGTGATTCTACTTTTTCATCCAAATGTTATATCAGATTTCAGTAAATGAAGTAGCATAATGTTCAAATGCATAACTGTTTGATATTATTTATTATAATACATCTAGTTCAATAACAAAACAAATATCTTCCATCGGGTTTAAAAACGTGGAACTCGTGACAGTTATGGTATGAATATTCAATAAAGCTCTAAGATGTTCTTAAGGCATGTCAAAATACGTCTTGACAAATTTTAATGCATAACTCAACTCTCCTTGTATACATTAAGTGGTTTATTGTCCATGTTATTCTAGACACTCGATATACGTCAAAGTTACTAAATGCACTAGAATCAACAAATTGAAAGAGAAATAAACTGTATTGATAATTTCGCATTTTAACATATCATTGCACACAATTACTTAGTCAGATGCGAAAATACACATATTCTCACTTGAATATTATGGATGATCTGATGGCTTTGATGTTAGATACATTAACTGCTAATTAGTGATAATGGAATACAATTATACCTACCAAACATGAACAAATTTTATCATACAAAGAACAAAACTTACAAACTAAAACCGAGAGGATCACACACTATAAGAGGAAAGCAACAGCACCACAGAAACACTGCAGTGCAGCAAAAATAAACACCAAATACATGTACATAGAAAAGTACTATTTGATAACAAATGCTATACTCCGGACTTGGTAGAGGACATATTTAGACAAAATGGTAGATTGAATCTCGTTAAAAACGAGTGTGTTTGTGACCCATTTATAAAGACAACATCACGAAAATAACAGCTACATGGTGTCACAAACATTAACTATGATTGGATGAAAAAACAGAATTGAACCAAAAATCGACATAATAATTCGGTCGTTTTGTTGTTTCGATTTATAATCAGACACATAGTGTTGCAGTTGCATGCATTGTTGACATTATTCATTTTTTAATCACTTTTGACCACAATATATAGAAATATATGTTGTCAATGTTATGATTCCTTTGTGAAAATATATCAATTATTACTATTGCATATACTGTAATACATATATAGCTTTATTTAAGTCATTATTTTGCATATGACATGTACATTTACAATATTGCGATGGGGAATTCATATCTCAATCTCGGTAATATGTAAACGGTTTTAACAGACACAGACCTGTTCGTACATCAATACAAATGAGCAGAGGGAATTGCTGATTGGTAGACTTCTACAGAAATTTACAGGACTTTGGAAGGTTACAAAAACTAGTTGTTATAAATACAGTAAACAAAAATATAATTCAACGTGTTCAGCGAAAGTCAGCCTTATATGCCAGCCGGCATGAAGATTATTAATTAGTTAGTCGGGGAAACTACGAACAAAGTTCATCAGTACCGTTGAAGAGGTAAACATATATAAATATAATTATGACTGTCCTGATCACATGAACATACAATACCGAACAAAATTGACCGCAGCCAATCTTTGTTCGTAATGTATGTTCGTGTGATCAGGACAGTCATAACTATATTTATATATGTTTACCTCTTCAACGGTTCTTATGGGAAAAGGGGAAATTATGATCATACGAAACTACCTACGAGATACTCAGAACTCTTCCTTCAGATCTTTGTAAAACATTATGCATGTTATGAGACAACTTTTACCTTGTTGACGATGCAAATAGTTATCAAAGGTACCAGGATTATAATTTAGTACACCAGACGCATGTTTCCTCTACACAAGACTCATCAGTGACGCTCATATCAAAATGATTATAAAGCCAAACAATCACAAATATAACTATTCGAGATTGAGATACTTCTGCAAGTAGTTATCAATTTTCAACAAAATAATAATATTAAGTACATTCGACATCTCACGTGTGTGCTATGAGTGAAATGGTTGGGTTATGTCAGATGTAATAATGACTTTATAATTAAAGGTAATTATTATAGCTTAATGAAAAATGTGATATTACAATTTAATAATAATAGGATATGATTTCCGCTGAATGATAACGGGGTATAATCATACTTACTGATGTATTGATCACACGAACTTTTAAAGCAGTTTTTCTTTACTTGACGAACATTTTCAAACATATTCTTTCCTTTCTTGGGCAACATTCGTTGTAAAGTTTAAGAAGTGTTTTTTTTTGGTCATTCGGTTACCCAGTATAAATTAAATAAGGCCGTGTTCACATCAAAAGCCATGTACAGTAAACTTGTTTACAATTAGTTTAGTTTAATATACTGGACATTGGTTTCACATTAGATTTGTTCACATGTATACACCTTGTTTAATTACCTGTACATACGATTTGTTCACACTTGTAAACTCTATGTCATTTAAATGTTCATTACGTAGAACCGAATGCACAGTTTTCGGACAACTTTTCTAGCAGTAAGGGAACAACCATTTGGCTTCAAATCGGCCGGAGGAGGGGGAAAAATATTCCGAACCCCAATTGGTCCTACAGTTGATACAAAAATATTCTAATGAAGAGTTTCTCCATACACTATAGTGTTTAATGTTGAAAAAAAATTTGATTGCCAGCATAAAAAAAAACCGGAATAAAGCGTTTACGCAGAAAAATTCTGGCTCAGATAAATTAACAAAATACCCCCCCCCCCCCCCCCCCACTTTTTTAAGTTAAGTAGTTGCTTCTTTATGAAAGCCATTTTGATGATTTGCAGTAGTTTAAAAATAATGAAGATGTCTCGATTAAGCATTAGAAAACGTAGGCTGCAGCAGCGTGCTTACAGATGAAGAATATATATATTTTTATTCTCATAAAGCTAATGCATTACATCGGTACAGAGATTGAAGGAGAAGAAGGAATGATATATAATGGATCACTATATTCCTATCTTTTCTGTTTGTTTCAAATGGTATTTCTTCTCCACGGAGTATTTGACAAAGGGATGGGGTAATGTTTTTTTAAGTTTTAAGGGTAATTTAACGCATCCGAGATACATGTACTAGACAAACAATACATTTACCTCTCACTTTTTAAGTAATGCATTTATGAGTGAATCGTTGTTTGAGTAAAGACCAGTGACAAACATTTCTGTGCAAGTCAAGTCGATTCTGAAAGACTTTAATTTCCAAATGAATTATGTGTTCGGCAATGTTTAAAAAAAAAAAAAAAAAAAATAAATATATCAAGTTTAGACAAATATTTCTGTAAAGAACTTTATTAATTATTGTTATAAATATCAATTTTATTCAAAAATTGTTTCTTCCTTAAATATACACGGTGAAACTAATGTTTTAAATGCCTAGTATTGTGAGTTTTATCAATGGGAACATAATTTTGTTAAGATTACGAGTGAGTTACACTTACACAACACCGAGTTTAGGTCAATGTGAACACGGTCTTAATCTAGTTACGATGGTGATTCTCTATTTTCATGAATGAAATTCGGTAAAATAAATGTATGCTGAATTACTTTTAAATGCTTTTTTAACAATAAGATCCAGTTTAATTTTATTTATAGCCATTACTGTACGATCAATTTTTTTGATTAGATTTTAAAAAAAATAAAAAAATAATATAATAAAAAAGAAACACAAATAATGAAAGACCAACCCATACCGAGTACAAATAAATAATACAAGGTTACCATCAGCAGTGTGAATATGTTCTTCCTTTTTTTAAAATCTAAACATAGTATCTCCATTCAAGCTAATTGAATCTGTTTGTCATATTTGTTTTTATCATTTTACAAAACAATAAGACTCGTTCAACTCTTTCCGTCATCAGTAGACTAAGGCAGCTGATTTGTTGAATATCAAGTTATAGTTATATGTCTCTTCGCAAAGTAATGAAGAGCAAAACAAGTTTGATAAACGGCAGTAAATAACAAATGACAAAATCAAATAACGAACAAGTGAAACACAACTGATATATTCCTGACTTGGTTTTGGCATTTCCAGAAGTGGGTTAAATCTTATTTGATTGTAAGCAAAATGTCCCAACTTTATGGAAGGTGTTTATTGCTCCGTTATATCCATAAAATCGAGAAAGCAAGCCAAATAGACATTTATTGGGACAAAGCAGCTAAAACTGTAAAAACAAGTAAAAATACATTTGAGACATACATAAAGCAAGACATGGTCGTTAACAACTTTCACAATCGTCAGACATATAACACATCTGACTAAAAAAGACAACGAAATCTCGGTTCAAAAAATAAAGTTATGATTAAGTAGAAGAAAAACATACAGCGCTGAAAACTTGTATTATTCATTTCTTGCTTCCAAAATGCTTTGCTAGATTTATCATTATTTGTAGTCAGTACTTTTGTGCTGACATAAATTATCATTGATATGGTTATATATATAAATTACCTGTTTACAAAAGTTTTGAATTTTAGAATACTAAGGCTTTTCTTTCTTCGAAATATATAACTTTAGCTGTATGTGACATACGTGTAGGAATTTTGGTCCTCAATGCTCTTCAACTTTGTACTTTATTTGGCCACTTTAACATTTTTTAATTCGAGCGTCACTAAAGAGTCTTTTGTAGACGAAACGCGCGTCTAGCGTAAATAAAAAATTCTATCTTGTATCTATGATGAGTACATTGGAAAGCTGAAAGCCTAATACTTATTATTGAAAGTTAAAGGTGTACAGTCCTTTGATGGTGAACACTTCCCGCTAACACCATACACCATTACTCCATACACATTGTGCCGTTACACTATACACGTAACACAGTTGCACCATACACGTTACGCATTTGCACCATTCACCTAACACCATATTGCAATTTAGTTTCAAAGATGCGTGCGACTACAACAATTATTTATTTAGTTAAAAACACGAATTTTGATCAAAATACTTGGATGGTTAATTAATGTATAAAATAAAAAATCAGTTGTTTTGCATAGTTTCAAATGTCGTACACCATTCATTCACACCATTCCCGATCTCACGTTACACCATTTACACCATTCTCCTTACATCATAGCATTATGCACCTAATACCATTGCACCAAATGCCATACACCATTTCACCATACACGTTTTTTTGGGGAAGTTTACACCATCCAAGGGCTGTATAAGAACCAACACATTGGAACGAATTAACAGCCAACCCAATCTTTAAAAATATAACTGATGTACCCTGGCTATATATCATAACTAACAGATATACACAAAGGTTGATATAATTTCATTGGGGCGAAACAAATAACAACAATTAATAAACTAAACTACTACAAGGAGAGGTGAAATACACACAATATTTATTATCTATGATGTTGCCAATCATAAATTCAGTTATAGTTTTCTTATTGACTATATTAGAGGCAAATTCAGCTGATCATACATTGTCTTTATTACAGATTTATCTTCATTTGTTTTGAATCTGTATAAACTGATATACTTATCACTGAATTATTATAGAATACAATCAAATTACAGTTTTCTTCTGATATATTATCTTATATAGTTTATGAATCAAGTTATGGAAGTTTCCTACCTAAATGATTAATACCCTCTCGAAGCCCTTAAGTGTATATCCTGTTTTTACTACGGACACGAGTTAACAATGTTGTATTGACACTGTTTTCTTAAAAACTTTGATTTTAATCGCGCCATTAGTTTTTCTACGTTTTTCATATAATAGTTGTTTCGTGTTTTTTTTTTATTGCTGTTGCACTGTAAACGGATTCAAATAATTCAAGATACATGTTGATTTGAATTTCCTCTTAAAATGTACTATTGATTGGTAGAAAGCTCTCCCTATATTAAAAAGAAGATGTGGTATGATTGCCAATTTGACAAATGTCTACAAGAGACCAAAATGACACATATATTAACAACTAAAGGTCACCGTACGCCTTCAACAGCTCACCTATGGTTTGCATCGATTAGCGGTGTCAATATATTGACACTTGTTATCATCTGGAAGCATTTCTATCCCGTTTGAATGGTTTTACACTATACTTTTTTTGGGTCCTTTATAGCTTGTTGTTCGGTGTGAGCCAAGTCTCCGTGTTGAAGGCCGTACATTGACCTATAATGGTTTGCTTTTTTAAAATTGTTATTTGAATGGAGCGTTGTCTTATTGGCACTCACACCACATCTTCCTATATCTATAATCGTTTTTTGATTTATAGTTCCTAACAAATAAAAATACTTAAATGAGTCGAAAGATAACAACTCCCTGATGTATATATAGTATGCTGTTGTGTTGGGATATTGTTTCTGAACACAAGATTTATACGTGTCAATCATTTGCATATGAGAGACAACATTGCAAATATCTCTTAATAGGTTTCATGTCTCAATTTTGGTTTTCTGAAAATAAGAGTGTTGCCAAAAGCAACAACAAAAGTCATGACTGAAAAAGATATACTTAAAAAAGATTAATTGATAAACATATTCAACCATGCCAAAATAATCGTCTCATTTTTTTTAATGAAAGTAACTAGACAAAATAGTAAATGGTATCTTTAATAGGTGCATATTCAGAATTAGACACAAAAGTGTTCATTCAGACTTTTGTCGGGAATATGGTTTTTGTTATACAGCTTTTAAACCCGCTGCTTTTGTTTGCTCCTGTCCAAATTCAGGAACCCGTTGTCCAGTTGTTGTCGTTTGTTTTTAGTGGTACATAAGTATTTTCGTACCTTTTTTGTCAAATACACTAGACTGTTGTTGGTTTTCCTTTTCGAATGACTTTTAATATATGATAAATTGTGTAATCAATTGCCCTGGAAAAGATTTTGAACTAAGTTTCAAAGATAAAATGATACAAAAAGAACTCGTCACGGATATTTTTGTGTTATTAAAATTTGCTGTTAAAAATGTTAGAAATTATTATAAATTAAGGAATGTATCTCCCTCATGCAAAGCTCTGATTCCTTTCACGGATTTGGCTATGTCATTTTATAGACCTTTTGGATTATAGCTCTTCATCTTTTATATAAGCTTTGGATTTCAAATATTTGGCCACAAGCATCACTGAAGAGACATGTATTGTTGAAATGCGCATCTGGTGCAGGAAAATTGGTACCGTTTATGTTGTTCAATTACTTTTGATATAGATTATGTACAATGCTTTTTGAAATCAAAATTTTTTTTTCAATTAGTACGGCAATCTCAATTAGGAGCTAATGGGTTATTATATCAAAGACGCTTGCATAAACTAAGTATAAAAACAAACAACACGAACAGAGAAAAAAACTAATTTCCTTTAATATGTAACTAATGGCAGCTTAATACTATAGGGAGAGTTGTTTTCAGAGAGATCAAAGATGCATTACATTTTCACAATCACTTGTATTGAATAACGGAACACTGATGTTGTTTTTGAAATCTAAAAAAAAATAGTATCGTTACAATAATAAGTTTCAGCATATATTTTCTGTTCCGATGCATATGGTGATGACGCCAAAACATTATACCAATTGCCAACTGGTATAAGTTACACTCAATGAATCACTGTTGAATTAATTTTAAACATATCACTTTCATCAGTACTTTATGCAAATCTCAAAATCTTTTAAGACTGAACACATTTTTTGACTGTTTGCGTTTTAATGATTTTGATAACTCAATTGTCAAGTTTGTGTCGTCGTTGACACAGTTTACTTGATTCAACTTACATACGGACAAGAAGGTATACATTGGAGTTATACAGATTATTAAGATAATTGAATACGACAGACATCTGTGCTTTTAAATGATCTTACACACCATTTAAGTCATTTAGTTTCAATTGAAACCAATAGTTCACTGTGTTGCATGCAATCAACAAAAATTTTCTTTTTTCTATTTTAATCGAAATTAACCTAATAACAGGTTCATCTAAAAATCAATTTAATCATGATAAACGTTACAGATTAGCAAGATGAAAAAAATTTAATTACATTATTTACGTTTAACATGTTTAACGGAATCATACATTATTAAGAGACGAAAATCTTGAAACAAGAGCATCAAAAACGCCATAAGAAGTTATTGAATATAAAACAAATGTCTCATGTCAACGTTTGAGCTAAAATCAACAGTGATTTACAAGTTATATATTTGAAATTCTGCTAAAAGCTCGAACATAGATAGATAATCAATTAAAACTTATACAGTAAATGTTGTTTATACGTTCATTATTAGTGCTTAACACTCTCATCACATGCAAAAAGGTAACATAACTCAAAATGATAACAAAATATAATCACTTAAGAAGGACTATCATGTTTGTTGATAATGTCTGTTGTTCGTGAGGGCTGCTTTAATTTGTATATGGATATAGGAAGATGTGGTGTGAGTGCCAATGAGCCACTCTCCATCCAAGTCACAATTTATAAAAGTAAACCATTATAGGTCAATGTACGGCCTTCAACACGGAGCCTTGGCTCACACCGAACAAAAAGCTGTAAAGGGCCCGAAATTACTAGTGTAAAACCATTCAAACGGGAAAACCAACGGTCTCATCTATATAAAAAAAAACGTTTAGTTTTTATGAGTGAGTTGATTATTTCCAAAGGCTTCCCCTTCGGTTTGGTTTAATATATGTAGATGAATAAGGAAATGTTTTAAATGTTGATAAGAAGATGTGGTATAGTAACCAATAAGAAAACACCAGACAAGAGACCAAACTGACAGACATAATGATATTAATAAGTCACAGTACGGCTATCAACAATACGTTAAACTTATACCACTTTGTCAGCTAGAAATGGCCCAGAAATGACAATTATTGTTAATCATTAATGATAATATTTACATTAATTTGCATAATAAGGTTACAAAATAGACATGTATTGTATTTCTATTGTTATTAACATGTTTAAACATTTTTTTAATTTTAATTTTGTTTTAGTTTTTTGTTGTTGTAAAGAATGTCAAAAGCCGTCATTCTAAGAGTGGGGACAAGTTCAAATAGGTGTCTGCCTAAAAAAAAAAACACAGTATCATATGGTGGTAATTATGTCGATTTTGTACTGACTATACTCATTATATAAAAAAAAACCAGACATTCAATAATGATTTGAGTTTATCAAAATATGTCTGCTTCATTCATAATAAATAAGGACCAATTTTCTTTGTGGATAATTTTGTTAAAATTTTTAAATTAAGCACATTTATAGTGTTGAAACACCGATAAAATCAAGATTTTGAATTGATAGTGTGAATTACAATTTCAATAACGATTTAAAGTCATACAAAAAATTGTGCACGATACTTGGCAGTGACATTATATAACATAATATGTACATAGATTTGTTAGTAAACTTGTAAACCAGGACAAACACATGTAACATATTTGAGGATTTGCTTATTCAAATAAACTTATCATAGAAACCAGGATTGAAAATTTGTATATGCGCTAGACGCGCGTTTCGTCTACAAAAGACTCATCAGTGACGCTCGAATATAAAAGCAGATAAAAGGCTGAAGCTGTAAAGCTTTAAATGGCAGGTTTTCTTTAGGCAAAGGTAATATTGAGTTGGTCAACAGATTTTTTTCTTCTAAATTTCACAAACCTGGGAAATATCTGAAATCCCTGGAAAAGAGAAATATTTGCTATTTCTTTAAGATTGCAATATCAATATGCACAAATACTTTTTCACAGTTTTCGTTTTATTTTGGCGAAGCCAAAGGAAAATACGTTTCATTATTTTCATGAATAACTTAAGGCAGATTCCTTTATAACCGCCATCTCTATATCATGGATCATTCACTAGCAGTACATAATATAGTTCGTTGCTTTAATCTGCAAATGTTGCGACAGATTTGCATTTTATGTGCAAGGACTTTTATATATGTTCCTTACGTCGTAACTACAATCCTCTTCCCTTTCATGAATGTGACCTACCGAATAAGACTGTTTACCGGATTTGTTATCTCATAAGCAACACGACGGGTGCCACATGTGTAACAGGATCTGCTTACCCTTTCGGAGCACCTGAGATAACACCTAGTTTTTTGTGTTATTCTTTAGTTTTCTATGTTGTGTCATGTGAACTAGTGTTTGTCTGTTTGTCCTTTTAATTTTCAGCCTGGGCGTTGTCAGTTTAGTTTCGATTTTGACTGTCCCTCTGGTATCTTTCGTCCCTCTCCATTTACTCTTTTTAAACAACTGAGTGATTTAAAACAAGCAAATACTGGTACACCAAAAGTAAACATTGTATACTGACATTATAGTGAGATTTTCATATTGTACTTGTTACAATGTAGCTTGAATACAAATTCGTGGACACCCGTTTTTCTTTTTATGTTATCAAAGCATATTATAAAAACCTACCTTCTCAAGATTCTTTCTCATTGATTTATTTTTATTCAATGCATGAGCAATTTATGTAAATTTTAGAAAATCCAATCGGACGAGATCGCTTTCTATTTCTATTTCAATCTATATGTATGTCTATATCGCTTATATGACAATCGGACGTCTTTGGAGGTGAGCTTGATAGTAAATTAGATGTCCTCAAACACCAATACACACAAAGCAAACCTACATATAATCGAGTTCATGCCCTATGAATTGTTTATGTCAGACTTATCATAATTTGAATAAATGATTCACATGGTGATAAATCAAATATGACGAAAACCACACAATGACATCCCTGAATATTCGGCCAGGATGAATGTTTACATCATTTCAAAAGTAAACAACTAACTGGATGACATATGAGATGCTATTAGACATTGTCACTCATCGTGTTTTATATTAGATATCTACTTTCGTCGTGAAAAGTAAGAAACAAATCAATAACAAGGTTTCTTGTTGTTTGTTAACTTAACAACATCGAAAGGTACATGAGGCGATTAGATACTAATGTTCACAATCCGCGTTGTACTGTGGATTAATTTATTTTCATGGGTATCAATTTTCGTGGATTGACGAAAAATTGCATTTTCGTGGATATTTGATTTCGTGGTTATGCCAATATCTGCATACAAAGGATATATAAAATGTACGTTTCGTTGAACATTTAAATTCGTGGTTATCATGTACCCACGAAATCCACGAAAATTGGTATCCAACGAATATTAATGAATCCACAGTATCTCAATCTTTAATTTTTCTTACTATTGTGTTTGATACTTCTGTCAATGACTTCGTCTTTTTTAAATATACCTTAGATGATTAAAGTATTGGCTCAAACTGTTTAAAATTTATACGAGAATTATGTCACCACGCTGCAATCGGGATTTAGTAATATTCATTCATTTTTTTTAACAAAGTGGAGCTATCGTTCAAATATAATCAAGGTAGACAAAACTCTCAATTTGAAATCAAATTTTTTATTTTAAATCGAGGGTTAAAGCAGATAGCCGTTTTTGATAATAGATTATTCTTCAAGAAATTTATGTTTTACAGCATATATTTCCGTTTCTGTTGTACTACAATATTATTGCCTACCTGTTTCAGGTTGTTGTTCCTTGCCCTGACTCTTGGTAAACACGATTCATTCCCTGGCAGTGTATTGCCCATATACGACACGTAATACGTATATATTTATATTTATATTTTTGAATTGTCATTTCAAGGGAAGGTAACTATGAAAAAGTGCATTTTCTGAAAGAATCTACATGGAATTTTGCTATTTTTTTTTATAGTATCTGGTAAAAACACACGGTGACCCTATCTTTTCATTTGATATTCTCAATGTATTTTCTAACAGCTATCTTTACGTATTTTATTTTGCAACTCTAACAAATTGTTTAGTTTCTAATCACATAATAATGCCTTTTCCTGTATAATTCATACATATTGTGTCATTTTGTCGCAGCCTGTAGCTTGATAAAATGAACGGTGACCTATCCTTTTCTTATATTTTTGAACTTATATCAATAAATACTACGTTTTGTCAAAGCACAAACAAATTATGTTATCTTAAATTTAAACTCTTATACCACCTTAACAGAATCGTACATTTAGTGAAAATTCATGGCCAAATACTAGGTACTCATCATGAAAATCTTTTAAATATCATAGGCGGCATATATTATATCTATATGTTTCATTTTGAAGACAAGAACTACAATCAAAGTTACACTTACTGGTTTATATTACCTTAGCTGTATTTGGCAAAAATTTTCGGGATTGTGTTCCTCAATGATCTTCAACTTTGTAAGTTATTTGGCCTTTTTAACTTTTTTGTATTCAAGCGTCACTGATGAGTCGTTGGGTAAATACAAAATGTAATCCTGGTATCTATGATGCATTGATTTATAACACATCCACACAATGATTGAAAATAGCTAGATTCTTCATATTATTAAATGTCAAAAACCGCGAGGAAGAAGAGATGACTTTACGGAAAAGTTAACGGCTGACGTATGCCAATTTTTGAAAATAGAGGCGTGAGATCGATACAACAGGTACATTCAAACTCGTAAATCGATGATATCTAAAAACGCCATGGCTGAAAAACAACAAGACAAACAAACACATAGACAGACAAACAAACAACTGTACATAAAATGTAAGATCACAAAAATACTGAACTGAGAGGAAAATCAATTCGGAAAGTCCATAATCACATGGCAAAATCAAATAACAAAACGCATCAAAAACGAATGGACAAGAACCATCTATTCCTGACTTGGTACAGGCATTTTTAAATGTATAAAATGATGGATTAAACCTGGTTTTATAGCGCTAACCCTCTAACTTTGATGACAGTCTCATCAAATTCCGTTATATTTACATTGATGCGTAAACTAAACAGACACAATAAATAAAATAGTCAAAATATGGGTACATTAGTAAAACACAGCATAGAAAACTAAAGACTAAGCAATTCCTTGACCAAATCAGATGTAGAATAAATCATATGAATCCCCAACATTCATCTCTTTGGACAATACAACAAAGATAAACAACAAGTAAAAAATGATTGATTAAGATTATTTGAATAGGTTATAACAATGCCATTGCCATTGGCTGATGGTATATTTATGTTTAAATTCCCGCGTTAATTGTGCCAGATCGTATGAATATGTCTTCAAAATGAAACAATATAACTGCAGCTTATTTTCAACTTGAACGGCAACACGGCTGTTATATTAGTTCCTTCCAGATATATTCTTTCAGTTAAATGAACTGGCAGGAAACGAGTTAACCTAATATATCTTACTGTAAGATCCGTTTGATCATAGAAATGTCTGGTTTAGAATACAAACTGAATTATTAATTCTTTTTTAAGGATTGTCAGCTAGTTAACAGTCAGTGACAAATCTGATATATAAAACAAAATTATTTCATTACTAGTCGTACCACATCTCTAATTCTTAGATGACACAAAAATGGTCATTATAATTATTTTGCTTTAAAATGTCGTTACCATGACACAAATAACTACTTGAACAAAACTCACGAAGGAGTCAATGCAACTTTATTTGTGTATACAGAGTTGTTAATGAATATTGTGTTGAGTGACTATATATAGCTATGGTCAACTATAATTATTCTTTCTTAAAATAAATCACTTATCCGTTGAATCCGTAGACGAGCAAGGCGTTGAAGATTGAAAAAAGATAACGATGATAAGTATTGACAATAGTCATATCTTATAAGTGGAAATATAGTGTTAAATTTACTTGCAATAGCTTGATTTAACTGTTCTCCTTAACATATGTTTGAATTTGTAATTTCGGATTTTGTATGATTGCTATGTGTTACGGGTTTTCCTCATTGTTGAAGGACTTATTGTGATATATAGCTGCTAACATATTCATTCGTTTTCACTGATGAAAAGATGTTCACTTACCAAGTTTTTCAAACTTACAATTCTAACACACGTCAATTTACATTTAATACATTATGTTTATCCCAGGTGGACGAGGATAATGGGTATTCTACGGGGATAAACTTTAAAACAATAAATCTTTATCTGTGCAAAACAATTGAGCGCCTTTGTGTGTTATTTCGCCAATAGATTGATCATGTAAAATGCAGAAACTATAAGATACAGTATTTCACAAAGAATTTTAGCTTGAAATCAAGTTATTTCTGTCAAACTAGACAAATAACACATGCTTCTCTTCATGCTTTTTCATTAAAATAACATTTTTCAATCTAGAAGCTGACCTGCTTGATGTATATCCGGAAGGATTGATTCTTTTGAACATTTCGAATCATATCTAAATGTGTGTCTTTTCTACGCGATCGAAAATAAACGAACGCTGTAATTCTGTTTAACCGAAATTGTGCAGTTCTATAAAAACTAGGTCAAAATTTCAGGAAACATGTATATTTTTTGGAGATTTTTTTTTTCAAATCTTCTCTACAAATTTGAATCATTTTATTTACCGTGATAATGCTGATATAGAAAGAACATTATCGTGATTACTGCCAGTTTTAATATTCACTTGTGAAATCAATGTTTCTTGGAAATATACACTTATTGAGTATTCAATTTATTTTTTTAATTTTATTTTGAATTTCAACCTCGAAAGATTTATTATACACGTGTTTTTGAACTTATTTAAAGCTGCCCTTTTCCATTCTTTTGATGTGTATGAAGTTTTGATTTTGTAATTTAATGAGGGCTTTTCATTTCTGAAATTTTCTTGGATTTTAATTTTTTCCCATGTGTAACAACATTAACTGTAGCAGAACAAATAAAATCCTTATGAAAAGAAACGTATTATTTGTGCACATGTACTTGAGTTGCATCTCCATTTATTACATGGGAATTTCAATTGATTTGGTTTAGATTAATATATTTCAAAAAAGAGTTTTCTTAACGATAAAATCAAAGTTGATCTCTCAAAGTGTTTCAAACAGTATCAATTCAGGAGATAAGCAACTACCTACATGCAGTATTGATGGCAAACATATTTAAAATGTTATAAAACATAACTTCCTTACTTTAAAGTTTATACTGTCGTCTGCCATACTTACATATGAATTATGGTACTTGATGCAGTAATCAGTGAACATACTATGTACTTTTCACTGTTTTCTAATGTAATTACTTTTGAATATAATCCTGTTGGACGTTTGGCTCGTCGTTTTATAATTGTGTTATTTCTCTAATCAAACAACCATGCTATGGTGCATTTTGTATAATTTATTCTTAACATTTATTTCAAACAATGTTATGTTAATTGGTACTTACAAATTGTGATACAACATATTTATGTCTTGCCTCCTTTTAAACAAATTTTTCACAGTATACTTTTGCATTCGCTTAACATTTGAAAATATTTATCATATATCAGTTTTGTCTTGCATCAATATTTTTTTAGTTTGTGATCAGAAGTGTGCAATAATGTTCTCTTCATTGTCACAAACGCATTTCATACATTTTCATTTAAATGTTACTGTAAACCAATTTATGTTCGCGGATACTATATTTCGCGTTTTATCCTTTCTAGTCCACTACGCGGCTATTTTATTTCGCGATTTTACAGCTGACTTGGTGTATTTTAATAAGGTAACAACCGAGTTTTACATATTCGCGACGATTTATTTTCGCGTTATTTTTCTACTCGCAAAAGTCGCGAAAATAAATCGCTCGCGAAAATAATTTGGTTTACAGTATCAGATTTCAGTAAATGAAGTAGCATAATGTTCAAATGCATAACCATATAACTGCTTGGTATTATTTATTATAAAACATGTAGTTCAATAACAAAATAAATATGTTCCACCGGGTTTAAAAAACGTGGAACTCGTGACAGTTATTGTCTGAATATTCAATAAAGCTCTAATATGTTCTTAAGGCATGTCAAAAGACGTCTTGACAAATTTTCAGGCATTACTCTACTCTCCTTGTTTCTATTAAGTGGTTTATTGTCCAGTTTATTCTAGACACTCAATATACGTCAAAGCTACTAAATGCACAAGAATAAACAAATTGAAAGAGAAATAAACCGTATTGATAATTTTGCATTTTAACATAACATTGCACACAATTACTTAGTCAAATGCGAAAATACACATATTCTCACTCGAATATTATGGATGATCTGATATTTTTTTTTTTTAGATAAATTAACTTCTTATTAGTGATAATGGAATAAAATTATACCTACCAAACATGAACATACTTTATCACGCAATGAACAAAACTTACAAACTAAAACTGGGGGAACACACAAACTATTAGAGGAAAGCACCAGTACCACAGAAACACTGCAGTGCTGCAAAAATAAACGCCAAATACATAGAAACGTACTATTTGATAACAAATGCTATACTTCTGATTTGGTAGAGGACATATTTAGACAAAATGGTGGATTGAACCTCGTTAAAGACGTTGTGTTGTGTTTGTGACCAATTTATAAAGACAACATCACTAAAATAACAGCTACATGGTGTCACAAACATTAACTATGATTGGAAGAAAAAACAGAATTGAACAAAAATCAACATAATAATTCGGTCGTTTTGTTGTTTTCAATTTATAATCAGACACATATCGTTGCAGTTGCATGCATTGCTGACATTATTCATTTTTTATTCACTTTTAACCACAAAATATAGAAATATATGTCAATGTTACGATTCCTTTGTGAGAATATGTCAATCATTACTATTGCATATACTGGAATACATTTATAACTTTATTGAATTCATTATTTTGCATATGACATACACATTTACAATATTGCGATTGGGAATTCATATCTCAAACTCGGTAATATGTAAACGGTTCTACCAGACACAGACCTGTTCGTACATTAATAAAAAATTAGCAGAGGGAATTGCTGATTGGTAGACTTCTACAGAAATTTACAGGACTTTGGAAGGTTACAAAAACTAGTTGTTATAAATACAGTTAACAAAAGTATAATAAGAGGTGTTCAGCGAAAGTCAGCCTTATATGCCAGCCGGCATGAAGATTATTAGTTAGTTAGTCAGGGAAACTACGAACAAAGTTCATCAGTACCGTTGAAGAGGTAAACATATATAATTATCATTATGACTTTCCTGATCACATAAGCATACAATATCGAACAAAATTGGCCACAGCCAATCTTTTTCGTAATGTATGCTCTTGTGATCAGGACAGTCATAAATATATTTATATATGTTTACCTCTTCAACGGTTCTAATGGCAAAAGGGAAATTTTGAGCATACGATACTACTTACGAGATACTCAGAACTCTTACTTCATATCTTTGTAAAACAGTATGCATGTTATGAGATAACTTTTACCTTGTTGACGATGCAAATAGTTATCAAAGGTACCAGGATTATAATTTAGTACGCCAGACGTGTGTTTCGTCTACACAAGACTCATCAGTGACGCTCATATCAAAATATTTATAAAGCCAAACAATCACAAATATAACAATTCGAAATTGACATACTTCTGCAATTAGTAATCAATTTTCATCAAAATAATAATATTAAGTACCTTAGACATCTCACATGTCTGCTATGAGTGAAATGGTGGGAAAATGTCACGTGTGTGCTATAAGTTAACTGATGGAGTTATGTCAGATGTAATTACTACTTTATAATTACAGCTATGAGTGAAATGATGGGGTTATGTCAGATGTAATAACGACTTTATATTTACAGGATATTATCATAGCGTAATGACAAAATGTGATATTACAATTTAATAATAATATAGGATATGATTACCGCTTAATAATAACGGGGTATAATTACCCCTTAATGATAACGGGGTATAATCATACTTACAGATGTATTGATAGAACGAACTTTTCTGTACGTGTCAAATATTTTAAAACAAATTCTTTTCTTCCTTGGGCAACATTCGTTGTAAAGTATTTGATGTGTTTTGTTTGTCATTCAATTACCCAGTTAAAGTTATTTAGTCTAGTTACGATGGTGATTTTCTATTTTCATGAATGACATTCGGTAATAGAAATATATGCTAAATTACTTTTAAATGATTTTTTAATTAGATCCAGTTTAATTTTATTTATAGCCACTACTGTAGTAGCATATTAATTTATTGTAATAAAAAATTATAATATCTGAAAAAAATTGTAGATTTAGGTCACAAAGTCCTTATATTTGTATAAAGTAACATTCGTTTATAGTGGGAAATTGTTTTAACGTGGAATAAGCTTCAATTAAAAATTGCTTGCTAGTCCCTCTCTGTGATTACCATTAGATAACTCTGATTCATTTTCCCAATCAATCTATCATCAAGGGAAGATAAATGGTGCGATTTTCATTCATAGTCTTTTTCAAAAATGATGAACGGTTCTTTATATTGGTATGTAATCATTTTAAACGTTTCAAATTTATGGAATTATATTCGTAAATCAATGTTTTTGATATAACAATAACACAAATATATTGAATTGATACATTTTTTAATTATTCAAAATTATATCAGAAACCTAAACTTAATTATAAAATGATGAACCTGTTAAAGGGAGACAATACTCGCATCACTTTTTCGAATTGGCACATAATACAACGGAATGTCACTCTTGCATACAAATGGCACATCAATATAATTAATTAACTGCACAAGCGTACTCCACCTTCAATGATGATTCTAAATTATAAATCTAACCAAAAGTTGTTAATCTATAGATAGTGAAGACTATTGAAAGCTAACCCACTGTAAAAATATTTCTTTGCAATTTTTTAAAACTTCCTCAGAAAAATGCTAGAGCCACTTGACTTTTATAGCTCATAATTAACGTTTTTACACAATATTAGAATAAAATAGTTAACGATTATTCACTTCTCAAAGTGTAAGACGCAATAAAAACCGTATGCTTCCACCATCTTACCGAAATACGCATTAAATTAAGTCCTGAACATTTCGACATTTCTTCGTTTATTTTTATCAAAAACCGGTTTTAACAAATCACAAGTACGTGGTAAGATCCGACTAAATACCTATTTCCAGATATGGTCAGGTAAATTTGCTACACTACTGTACGATCAATGTTTTTGATTAGATTTGGAAAAAACCCAAAATAATATAATAAAAAAGAAACACAAATAATGAAAGACCAACCCATATCGAGTACAAATACATAATGCAAGGTTAACGTCAGCAGTGTGCATATGTTTATCCTTTTATTTTTTTAAAATCTAAACATAGTATCTCCATTCAAGCTAATTGAATCTGTTTGTCATATTTGTTTTTATCATTTTACAAAACAATAAGACTTATTCAACTCTTTCTGTAACCAGTAGACAAAGGCAACTGATTTGTTGAATATCAATATATAGTTATATGTCTCTTCACAAAGTAATGAAGAGCAAGAACAAGTATTACGAAAATACCATACTGCAAAACAAATTTGATAAACGGCAGTAAATAACAAATGACAAAATCAATTAACGAACAAGTGAAACACAACTAATATATACCTGACTTGGTTTTGTCATTTCCAGAAACACATTGAGGGTTAAATCTTATTTGATTCTAAGCAAAATGTTCCAAATTTATGGAAGGTGTTTATTGTTCCGTTATATCCATAAAATCGTGAAAGCAACCCAAATAGACAATATAGGTAAATGTGACATTTATTGGGACAAAGCAGCTAAAGCTGTAAAAAAAGTAAAAGTACATTTGAGACATACATAAAGCAAGACATGGTCGTTTACAACTTTCATATCGTCAGACATACAACACATCTGACTAAAAAAGACAACGAAATCTCGGTTCAAAAAATAAAGTTATGATGTGCTGGCATTAATTGTCATTGATATGGTTATATATATAAATTACCTGTTTACAAAACTTTTGAATTTTAAAATATTAAGGCTTTTCTACCTTCGAAATAGATAACTTTAGCTGTATGTGGCATACGTGTAGGAATTTTGGTCCTCAGTGCTCTTCAACTTCGTTCTTTATTTGGCCTTTTAACATTTTTTAATTCAAGCGTCACTAAAGAGTCTTTTGTAGACGAAACGCGCGTCTGGCGTAAATACAAAGTTCAATCTTGTTATATATGACGAGTACATTGGAAAGCTCAAAGCCTAATACTAATTATTGAAATCTAAAGATGTACAGTCCTTGGGTGGAGTTCACTCCCCGCTAACACCATACACCATTACACCATACACGTTGTACCGTTACACTATACACGTTACACATTTGCACCATACACGTTACACATTTGCACAATTCACCTTGCACCATAATGTAATTTAGTTTCAAAGAAATCGTGCGACTACAACAATTATTGATTTATTTATTTAAAAACACGAATTTTGATCAAAATACTAGTATTTTTAATTAATGTATAAAATAAAAAATCATTTTTTTTCTTGCATAGTTTCCAATGTCGTACACCATTCACACCATTCCCGATCTCATGTTACACCATTTACATCATTTTCCTTACACCATAGCATCATCCAAATAATACCATTGCACTAGATGCCATACACCATTTCACCATACACGTTTTTTGGGGAAAGTTTACACCATCCGTTGGCTGTACAAGAACCGAAACATTGGAAGAGCCTTTTTACCAATAATGAACGAATTAATAGCCAACTATATCTTCAAAAAGATAACTGATATACCCTGGCCATATATCATAACTAACAGATATACACAAAGGTTGATATAATTTCATTGGGGTGACACAAATAACAACAATTAATAAACTAATGGAAACAGAAAAACCTGCGACAATACACCTTATCGCTATTTGTCCACCATTACTGGATATCACACAGGTTCCCGTAAAATTTTGACGTCATAATACAAAATATCTGACGCCACAATGAAAGTGATTGTTGTATGCGTCAAAAGTTCAAGCGGCCGGGTCAGTCGGAATTAGCGATAAGGTGTATCAACAGCCCAGTTAACACTCCCTTAAATATAGGTTCCCAAATCTGTACTACAAGGAGAGGTGAAATACACACAATATTTATTATCTATGATGTTGCCAATCATAAATTCAGTTAGTTATAGTTTTCATATTGATTATATTAGAGGTAAATTCAGCTGATCTTCAAATTTATTTCTTATATTGTCTTTATTACAGATGTATCTTCATTTGTTTTGAATTTGTATAAACTTATATACTTATCACTGAATAAGTATGGAACAATCAAATTACAGTTTTCTTCTGATATATTATCTTATATAGTTTATGCATTAAGTTATGGAAGTTTCCTACCCAAATGATTGTTATATTGACACTGTTTTCTTAAAAACTTTGATTTTTTTTATTGCTATTGCACTGTAAACGGATTCAAATAATTCAAGATACATGTTGACTGTAATTTACTCTGAAAAAATGTACTATCGATTGGTAGAAAGCTCTCCTTATATCAAAAAGAAGTTTGGTATGATTGTCAATGAGTCAACTGTCTACAAGAGACCAAAATGACACATACATTAACAAATATAGGTCACCGTACAGTCTTCAACAGTTCACTTATGGTTTGTATCGATTAGCGGTGTCAATATATTGACAATTGTTATCGAGTGGAAGCATTTCTTTCCCGTTTGAATGGTTTTACACTAGTCATTTTGGGGCCCTTTATAGCTTGTTGTTCGGTGTGATCCAAGGCTCCGTGTTGAAGGCCGTACATTGACCTATATTGGTTTACTTTTTTAAAATTGTTATTTGGATGGAGCGTTGTTTTATTGGCACTCATCTTTTTTTCATCAAATTTTTTGATTTACAGTTACCTAACAAATAAAAATACTTAAATGAGTCGGTAGATAACAACTCCCTGATGTATATATAGTATGATGTTGTGTTGGGTTATTGTTTCTGAACACAAGATTTATACGTGTCAATCATTTGAATATGACAGACAACGTTGCAAATATCTCTTAATAGGTTTCATGTCTCAATTTTGGTTTTCTGGAAATGAGAGTGTTGGCAAAAGCAACAACAAAAGTCGTGACTGAAAAAGATATACTTAAAAAAGATTAATTGATGAACTATCCAACATTGCCAAAATAATAGCCTCATTTTTGTAATGCAAGTAACTGAACAAAACTGTGAGTGGTATATTTAATAGCTGCAAATTCAGAATTAGACACAAAACTGTTGATTCTGACTTTTGTCGGGGATATGGTTTTTGTTATACAGCTTTTAAACCCACTGCTGTTGTTTGCACCTGTTTAAATTCAGGAACCCGTTGTCCAGTTGTTGTCATTTGTTTTTTGTGGTACATATGTATTTTTGTCAAATAGACTAGACTGATGTTGGTTTTCCTCTTCGAATGATTTTTAATACATGACAAATTGTATACTCAATTGCCCTGGAAAAGATTTTGAACTAAGTTTCAAAGATAAAATGATACAAAAAGAACTCGTCACTTCAATTACTTTTGATATAGATTTTGTACAATGCTTTTTGAAATCAAAAATTTTGTTTTCAATTAGTATGGCAATCTCAATTAGGAGTTAATGGGTTATTATATCAAAGATGTTTGCATAGACTGTTACGGCCAGAAATCGCCTTTAAATTGTAGCCAACAAAAGACACAAATCAATAATAAAATTTAACAATATTTATTATACAAAAGTTTACAAGAAGTATTACACAAATATTACTGTCAACTTAACTGTCAAAATATGAGTTCAATCTTTTATCTTTATCTGTATCCGGATATCTTTTGGAATCCAATCTGAATATTACGGTCACAATCCAGTATGATGTTGTTTGCAGAATAAAAATGTCAATCCAAATGCTATAAATGTTAATGGCTATCGATGTCTAAGTCCAAATCCAAGAGTGAGACTTTTACTTTAGTGATTGTATATATATATATATATAGTTGACACGGAAAACTCTAGAACATTCTATAAATGGAAAGTTCTAGAAACTATAACGGAAGTTTCTGTCATAACGTAGAAGTTTAAATTACGCATCTGTTATAGGGATCATTCTGGAAAGTTCCAATCAAACTGTAATTGTTCCAGTGATTTCTAAACTGCACAGTTCTAAGATTATTCTGTAAACAACTACCAGGCCACACAACACAAATTAGGCCAACATAAATAAATATTATAATTACAATATCATAACACCTCCCCACTTAAAAGAAGTTTTAGTGTAACAAAAACTTATCATGAATAATATGAACAAAAATACATAATATATATAAAGTGATTTAATAAGCTCTAGATAAAGCATCTGCTATTACATTATCTTTACCCTTAATATGTTTTACAATTACATCATATTCTTGTAACAATAAACTCCATCTAGTCAACCTCTGATTTTTGTTTCTCATTTTATGTATGAAGGTGAGAGGATTATGATCAGTACGAACAAGAATAGGATATACAGTGGGATTCAAATATACATCAAAATGTTGAAGTGCTGACAACATTGCAAAACACTCTTTTTCAATAGTTGAATAATTTTTCTGATGTTTATCTAATTTCTTAGAAAAATATGATATAGGTTTTTCAACATTATCATCTGTCTCTTGATATAAAACAGCTCCAATTCCTACATCACTGGCATCACCGGCAAGTTTAAATTGTTTTTCAAAGTCTGGAGTAATCAGAACTGGGCTATTAATTAGAAGTGATTTGCTATTTTCTAAAGCATTTTGACAATATTCACTTCAGATAAATTTAGAATCTTTCCGTAAAAGATGAGTCAATGGTTGAACAACAGTAGCAAAATTTGAACAAAATTTTCTGTAAAATCCAATCATGCCTAAATATCTCATAAGTTGTTTTCTATTTGTAGGAGGAGGAAATTTGGAAATAGCTTCCACTTTAGCCATAATAGGTTTCACTTGACCTTGGCCAACTGTATGCCCTAAATAATCAACAGTGGCCTGACAAAATTCACTTTTACCACGATTAACAGTCAAATTTGATTGTGACAATCTATCAAAAGTATCATACAAATGTGTTACATGTAAATGCTGTTCCCAGCTATCACTACATACAATTAGATCATCAATATAAGCATAACAACAGTTTAAATCTTTTATAACATTATTGATCATTCTTTGAAATGTAGCTGGTGCACTTTTCATGGCAAACGGCATTACAGTATATTGAAATAAGCCATCTGGTGTAACAAAAGCTGATATTTCACGAGCTCTCTGTGTCAATGGAACTTGCCAATAACCTTTCAACAAATCAAATTTACTCACAAATTTTGCTTGACCAATGTTGTTAATACAATCGTCTATCCTTGGAATCGGATAGGAATCAGATTTTGAGACTGAATTTACTTTTCTGAAATCAGTCACGAAACGAAAGGTTTTATCTGGTTTTGGCACAAGGAGACAAGGAGAACTCCATTCACTGTTACTCGGCTCAATAATATCATTGTCAAGCATATATTTAATTTCTTTTCTCATAGCTTCAAGTTTGAGTGGATTGAGCCGGTAAGGATGTTGCTTAATTGGAGAAGCATCTCCTACATCAACATCATGACAAACAGCAGTGGTTTTGTTTGGCACATCTGGAAAAAGATTTTTAAAAGAAAATACCAAAGTTTTTATTTCTTCTCTACGATCAAAAGACAGATGTGCAAGTTTTGAGTCTAAATTTGACAAAATTTCTGAATTTTTCAATCTAACTGTCTCTTCCAAAGTTTTAGAACTAAAAGGTGGTTCAATTACATCTGGTTTGTCATGATTGTTTTCAAATTTAACCATGCCTAAAGTGGCAACTGGTTTACTCTCACATTCATTAGTACACTCAAAATATGGTTTTAACATATTAATATGACACACTCTGTTTTGTTTACGCCGACCTGGAGTTTTTACAATATAATTCAAATCATTGATTTTACTGTCTATTGTATAAGGACCACAATATTTAGCCTGTAAAGGATGTCCAGGGACTGGCAAAAATACAAGTACCTTATCACCAGGCTCAAAAACTCTATCCCTGGCATCTTTATCATACCATATTTTCATCTTGTTCTGTACATTTTTTAAGTTTTTCTTAGCAATTTGACAAGCAGTATACAATTTGTCTTTAAATCTAGATACATAGTCTAAAAGATTCAAGTCAGTATGTTCAGTAAGCCACTTTTCCTTAATCAATTTTAACGGTCCCCTTATAGTGTGGCCAAATACCAACTCAAAGGGACTAAATCCAAGGGATTCTTGAACAGCCTCTCGGACTGCAAAAAGTAGAAAGTGAACTCCATCATCCCAGTCTCTGTCAAATTGAAGACAAAAAGTTCTAATCATGTTCTTCAATGTTTGATGAAAACGTTCTAAGGCACCTTGAGATTCTGGATGGTACGCACTTGATCTATACTGAACAATCCCTAACTGGTACACGACTTGCTGAAATAAACCTGACATGAAATTTGATCCCTGGTCGGACTGTATAGACTTAGGAAGTCCTACTAATGTGAAAAATTTAATAAGTGCTTTGACAATAGTAGGTGTTTTGATATTTCTTAGCGGAATAGCCTCAGGAAAGCGAGTGGATGTACACATGATTGTCAATAAATACGCATTTCCAGTTTTGGTCTTTGGTAAAGGTCCAACGCAGTCAATTAGAACTCTACTGAAAGGTTCGTCAAAGGCTGGAATAGGCAGAAGTGGTGCTGGTGGTATTTTCTGGTTAGGCTTACCAACAACCTGGCATATATGGTATGATTTGCAGTATTCTGCGACATCATTTCGAAGTCTGGGACAGTAGAAATGCTGCAATATCTTAAGGCAAGTCTTTCTTATACCTAAGTGTCCAGCCAAGGGAGTGTCATGGGCAAGACCAATAATTTCTTGTCTATAAACTTTAGGCACCACCACTTGGTATACCACTCTCCATTCCTCCTCTGGGGTAGCATCAGGAGGCCTTCACTTCCTCATTAAAATGCCGTCTTGATGGTTATAGCATTCGCCCACTTTATCTGCTTCCTCCTGTGGTTGAGCCCTCTGGCTGAGCTGAAGAACCTCAGGGTCTTTATGTTGTTCTTCGAATAAATTCTTTCGGTCTAATGAATGACTGTTTACGTTTGGCCATGGCATAATAACATTCTTGTTAACACTATGTGGTCTTATTTTGGCCTTTTCTGAGCTACCAGGACCTTCAATGTCAGCTAGGAAAGTGTCAGAAAGGTCTATGTAATCAAACTGGTTTTCTTGCAAATCCTCCTCTTGTTGTTTTCTAGCCATCGCTCTAGTGACAACACAAGCTGGATAGAATTCAGCATCATCTTCAGGTAATTTAACATCCACCACCGGTTCACTGGTAACAATTGGTTCAGCAACCACTTTGTTCCTAGCTAGATCATTTCCTAGCAATAACGTAACACCCTCAATGGGGAGATTAGGACGAACACCCACAATAACTGGTCCAGTTATCGAATCTGACTTCAGATAAATACGATGGAGAGGAACATCTATACAACCTAACTCTACACCTTGTAACAAAACGGAGGCACCAACAGAAGTCTTCTCGGACAAAGGCAACACACCTTCTAACAATAAAGACTGAGAAGCTTCAGTGTCCCGTAAAATCTTAATAGGCTGAATAGTGGTATCATCAACAATAGAAATAAACCCATCAGACGTAAAGGGTTTATATTCCTCCATGTAATCACAAAAACTGGACTGAAAAGCCTGACTCGCAGGACATTCCAACGTACTGGTAATATAAGGTGTCGTACACGCACCGGACTTCAGCTTATTATCTCGTTCATTCTTCTTCTGGAGTCTAAAACAATCAGCCATGAGGTGACCATTCTTCTTACAATAAGCACAAATCAGTGACTTCTTCTCAAAAGTATCAAATTTTGGACTAGACATATTAAAACTGGACTGACTCTTATTCTGTGCAACAGGCTTACTATCAGTACGCTCAGTGCTTTGATTTTTGTAATTTCGACTTGAATTATTAACATTTTGACCCTTGAAACTTCTTTTATGTGAAAGGGTATAATTATCTGAAATTACAGCTGCATCATGTATTGTCCCAACAGTTTTGTCGTCTAAATGTGTTTTTAAGTCTAAATGAACACATTGTTTGAACTCTTCTAATAACATCAATTGTCTTAGGTTATCAAAATTGTTATCTGTTTTCTTTGAAGTAAGCCATTTATCAAATAGATCTTCTTTTTCACGAGCAAATTCCACATAGGTTTGCGATTCAAACTTTTTATAAGATCTAAATTTCTGTCTATATGCTTCTGGTACTAGCTCATAAGCTTTCAAAACTTCCTGTTTCACCGTGTCATAATCGGAACTTTTTTCTGATGGAAGTGCGGAGTATATTTCAGCGGCTTTACCCTCAAAAACACTTTGTAGCATCGTAGTCCAATACTGCATTGGCCATTTCAAATTATTAGCAATTTTCTCAAACTGTGGAAAATATTTATCCACTGTTTTTTCACAAAATTTGGGAACCAAACGTATATTTTTTGCTGCATCAAAATATTCTGATTTCGACTGGACTTTAGTGTTGCTTTCTTCTTTGACCATTTCAATTTTCATTTTCTCCATTTCTAGCCTTTCCCTCATTTCAAGTTCTTTTAATTTCTCCTTCTCCTTCATTTCCAGTTCTTTTAATTTAAATTCATCTTCTTTTTCTTTTTTATCCATTTCCAATCTTTCCTTCATTTCAAGTTCTTTTAGTTTAAGTTTATGTTCTAATTCAAGCTGTTTTAATTTAAAATCGTCAACAGTTTCGACCTTAAGTTCAAAAGCCTCTTCTCCTAAAATTTTTGCGTCAACTAATTTGTCTATTACCAAATTTTTTATAATTTATTTTCTCATAGATACTTTAAAATCTAATTTCAGATGTTTAGCAAGCAACACTAATTCTTCTTTCTTTAAATTATCAAATCCCTCCATGTCTGGCGTTTTCAAAAATTTACCGGCATCAAATGCCATTTTGTAGAATTTTGTTGGCTAGTTATAATAAAAATACGGAATAAATTTTGAATAAGATATTTTCAGTCTCCCGGACGAGCCCCCAATTTCTGTTACGGCCAGAAATCGCCTTTAAATTGTAGCAAACAAAAGACACAAATCAATAATAAAATTTAACAATATTTATTATACAAAAGTTTACAAGAAGTATTACACAAATATTACTATCAACTTAACTGTCAAAATATGAGTCCAATCTTTTATCTTTATCTGTATCCGGATATCTTTTGGAATCCAATCTGAATATTACGGTCACAATCCAGTATGATGTTGTTTGCAGAATAAAAATGTCAATCCAAATGCTATAAATGTTAATGGCTATCGATGTCTAAGTCCAAATCCAAGAGTGAGACTTTTACTATAGTGTCTGTATATATATATAGTTGACACGGAAAACTCTAGAACATTCTATAAATGGAAAGTTCTAGAAACTATAACGGTAGTTTCTGTCATAACGTAGAAGTTTAAATTACGCATCTTTTATAGGGATCATTCTGTAATTGTTCCAGTGATTTCTAAACTGCACAGTTCTAAGATTATTCTGTAAACAACTATCAGGCCACACAACACAAATTAGGCCAACATAAATAAATATAATAATTACAATATCATAACAAGACTAAGTATCAAAACAAACAACACGAACAGAGAAAAAAACTAATTTCCTTTAATATGTAACTAATGACAGCTTAATACTTCAGGGAGAGTTGTTTTCAGAAAGATCAAAGATGCATTACATTTTCACAATCACTTGTATTGAATAACGGAACACTGATGTGGTTTTTGAAATCTAAAAAAATAAGTATTGTTAAAATAATTAGTTTCAGCATATATTTTCTGTTTCGGTGCATATTGTGATGACGTCAAAAAGCATTATACCAATTGCTAACTTGTATAAGTTACACTCAATAAATTACTGTTGAATTAATTTTAAACATATGACTTCCATCAGTACTTTATGCAAATCTCAAAATCTTTTAAGACTGAACACATTTTTCAACTTTTTGAGTTTTAATGATTTTGAAAAGTTAATTGTCAAGTTTGTGTCGTTGTTGACACAGTTTACTTGATTCAACTGACATACGGACAAGAAGGTATACATTCGAGTAATAAAGATTTTTAAGATAATTGAATACAAAAGTCATCTGTGCTTTAAAATGATCTTAAACACCATTTAAGTTATTTAGTTTCCATTGAAACCAATAGTTCACTGTGTTACATGCAAAATAAACAAAATTTTTCTTTTTTTCTTTAATCGAAATTAACCTCATAACAGGTTCATCTAAAAATCGATCTAAACATGATAAACGTTAGAGATTAGCAAGATGAAAATATTTTAATTACATTATTTACGTTTAACGGAATTATACATTATTAAGAGACGAAAATCTTGAAACAAGAGCATCAAAAACGTCATAAGAAGTTATTGAATATAAAACAAATGACTCATGTCAACGTTTGAGCTCAAATCAACAGTGATTGACAAGTTATATGTTTTAAATTCTGCTGAATATAAATTATTTTTCATATTCAAAATTATAATGTGATTTTCAAGCTTGAACATAGATAAATTATCAATTATAACTCATACAGGTAATGCTGTTTATACGTTTATTGTTAGTGCTTAACATTCTCATCACATGCAACAAAGGTAAAAACACTCAACATGATAACAAAATATAATCACTTAAGAAGGACTATCAATGTATTGTTGATTATGTCTGTTTTTCGTGAGGGCTGTTTTAATTTGTTTATAGATATAGGAAGATGTGGTGTGGGTGTCAAATGAGCCGCTCTCCATCCAAATAACAATTTATAAAAGTAAACCATTAAGTACGGCCTTCAACAAGGAGCCTTGGCTCACACCGAACAACAAGCTATACAAGGCCCCAAAATTACTAATGTAAAACCATTCCAACGGGAAAAGCAATGGTTTCATCTATATATAAAACTTGTAGTCTTTATGAGTGAGTTGATTATTTCCACAGTCGTCCCCTTCATTAATGTTAAAGATAATGATTTAGGGACATATCTGAAATCCCTGAAAAAGAGAAATATTTGCTTTTTCTAGAGGATTACAATATCAATATGCACAAATAGTTTTTCACAGTTTTCTTTTTATTTTGGAAAAGCGAAAGGAAAATACGTTTCATTATTTTCATGAATATCTTAAGGTGGTACCTAACACCTTAAGTAAAATTAATTTGGCTCGTTTAATTTTCTTTAAATTTTGACAAAGTATTTACTTTGACCCTTTGACAAAATAATACAAATTTCAAAAAAATTGAACCAACCGTTGAATCACAAAAATTACACTGGTTATATAGCAGTTTGCCAAACACTTATTTTGATTATGGAGAAGCTTAATATTCACTTAACAACACAACGTCATTAAAGCGTTCTGCTGATTTTACAGAGTTATCTCCCTGTAGTGTTAGGTACCACCTTAAGGCAGATTCAGTTATAACCGCCATCTCCATATCATGGATCGTACGCTAGCAGTACATAACATAGTTCATTGCTTTAATCTGCAAAATTTTGAGACAGATTTGCATTGTATGTGCAAGGACGTTTACTTTTTTTTAAAACAATTGAGTGATTTATGGCATAATGCAGAAAGGTTTCAATTAAACGTAGATACTGATACACCAAAAGTTAACATTGTATACTTTAATTATAGTGAGATTATCCTTTTGTACCTGTTCAAATGTAGCTTGAATACAAATTCGTTGACACCTTTTAATATTATCAAAACATATCATAAAACCTACCTCATCAAGAGTTTTTCACATTGATTTATTTTTCATTTAAAACAGATGTGTTATGCATGAGTAATTTATGAAAAATTTGGAAAATCCTATTGGACGAGTTCGCTTTCTATTTATATTTCTATCTATATTTATGTTTATATCGCTAATATGACAATCAGAGATCTTCGGAGGTTCAATCTAATTAAAAACCGATCTCTCATCGCTCCCGTGTTCTGATATGTCGCGTGGGAGATCTAACGAAACCCGCTTTAAGGTCACATGTGAGTGAACTTGAAGTTATGAATTTATAATGATATGCAAATAATTTGACGACCTATCAATAAGCCAATCAAAAAAGTTTATGAATTCTTTGGACTGACGAGTTCTTCGTAAATAAAATGAGTTACATCCCTTTACCTCACAATAAACTTTCAAGATTGTCGAAGACTCATTTTCATTGGTCAAAAAAGACACACCTATAAGGTCACTCACATTTGACCTCAAAGCGGGTTTCGTTAGATCTCCCACGCGACATATCAGAAAAGTGAAGCGATGAGAGATCGGTTTTTAATTAGATTGCCGGATGTCAAGTCTATAGTAAATTAGATGGCATCAAAACTACAATACACGCGTAGCAAAACTACATATAATCGAGTCCATGCCTTATGAATTGTTTATTTCAGACTTATTATCATTCGAATAAATGTTTTACATTAAATATGACGAAAACCACAAAATCACATCCCTGAATATTCGGTCAGGAAGAATGTTTACATTATTTCAAAAGTAAACAACTAAGTGGATGACATTTGAGATGCTATTAGACATTGTCACTAATCGTATTTTATATTAGATACCTTCTTTCGTCGTGAAAAGTAAGAAAAAGTCAATTACAACGTTTCTTTTTGTTTGCTAACTTAACAACATCGAAAGGTACACGAGGCAATTAAATACTTATGTTCACAATCCGCGTTGTATCACAATCTCTTATTTTACATACATTGTTGTGTTTGATACTTCTGTCAATGACTTCGTCCTTTTAAAATATACCTTAGATGATTAAAGATATTTTTAAACAAGACCAAGGTTGTTTGGATTGGGAATAAAAAATTAGCCAAGAAACTATTGTGTTAATTGGGGATTGGAATAGGGTTTTAGCAGATCTACACTTCTTGGGCAAAATTTCTCAGTGGATATAAGTGAAATTGAAAATTTAAACTATAACCCGAGGTTGAAAGAAATTGAAAACATTATAAAAACTTGGACTAATCAAATACTCTCACCAATTGGAAAAATAACAGTGATAAAAACACTAAGTCTTATGATATCAAAATTAAACCATCTATTCCTGTCCATACCTAGTCCAAATAACACAAAACTTAAACATTTAACTGAACAGATATTTTTATTTATCTGAGATAACAAACCAGATAAAATCAATAGAGACACCATATCCAAACCCCACTGTTTAGGAGGATTAAAATGATAAATACAAATGTATTGAAATCTACATAAAAGGTCTTAAATCAACCTAGATAAGAAGAATTATTAACTATTTCAAAACTAATGAAACTATTCCCCTTTTCAGAAAATTTGAATTTTTTGGAAATGCAATTTCTTGGTCCTTATAAAAAATTGAATTATCCATTTTGGAAAGAGGTATTTGATGCTTGGCAAGATCTTCAAAATTTACAAAACAACTCTCAAATTAAAACATGCCCTTTATGGAAGAATGATGGAATAAAGATTGATTACCATTCAGTATTATAGAAAGATTGGACAATAAAAGGGGTTTGGGTGATCAATGACTTGTTACAGGAAGGTGGAAATTTTATGACTTTTAATCACTTTAATAATGTAAACAATATTAAAACTAATTTTCTCACATATCAAGGCCTAATTTCGGCAATAAAAAAGTATTTAAAAGAATGTCAAATATGTCCAAATGACTTAAAAAGAGATAACGGTCCAGTTTTGCCCTCAGTGTTAAAGGTTTTTTTTAAATCTGTTTTAAATTTTTAAATTGGTGGTTATCTAAACAAGTCTTTGTCCTTGATTTTGTTTTCCAATATCGTGTATTCCATCCATACACTTGAGAAGGTTAGCTTGCTAAAACCAGGTTTAATGCTCTTTTATATAGATTAAAAAAATACCTGTACCAAGTGAGGGATGTTACAGTTGTTATCCAATTGTGTTATGTGTTTGATATTTCGATTTTGACATTTGACTTTTCGTTTATTTATTTTTTTCCGAATTCCATATTTTTGTTATTTTGTTTTCATAAACAAAAACAAGTGTATGCATTGCTCACATTATTCGCAATTCGTTTTCAACCAACATATTAAATGATACGTTTTCAATGTTAACATGCCATTGTGTAAATGTGTTTGTGTCATCAATTAATATTTATATATATTTAAATATTAGTACATGATATAATACACATATAGCTCTATTGACATATAATTGCAAAGGACATACATATTTACAATATTGTAATTGAGAATTTATGTCTCAATCTCGGTTACACGTAAAAGGTTTAACAATACACACACCTTTTATTAGCATTAATAATAATGAGAAGAATGAATTTCTACTTGGTAGACTTCTATGATGAAGTCGCTAAACGACACCAAATACAGAATTTTACAGGAATTTGAAAAAAAACTTATTGTAATGAATGAAGTAAATACAAATATTATTAAAGAGGTATTCAGCAACACTGCAGACAAGGTGCATAAGAGGTAAAACATTCTAATAATGACACTCCTCCTCACATGAGAATATATAACGAAGAAATTTTTACCGTTGCAAATGTGCATGTTTGTGTTGTGTAAATGAATACATTGTACAGTATATTGAGCAATTACAATGGAGTTGTCAAAAACAAAATTTATTATCATATATATATATAGGAAGATATAGTACGAATGCCAATGAACAACACTCCATCCAAGTCACATTTCATAAACGTAAACCATCATAGGTCAAAGTACGGTTTTCAACACAGAGCATTGGCTCACACCAAACTGCAAGCTATAAAAGGGCCCATCAATGACAAGTGTAAAACCATTCAAACAAAAACCCTTATCTGAAACAATAGTGTAACATCACAACATACAAAGACACACTATAAAACTAGAAATGACAACTCAATCAAAGGTATACAGTTTAAATGAAGAATGGAAATATTTTTACAAAATAAATAATATTGATGTTCATAGTACGAGGAAGTGAAAATTTATTGTAAAACCAAACTTTTATTATAGACCAAATCTAACAATGCGTAAGTAGATATTAAATAACAAAAAGGCAACAGAAATATTTTCAACAGATCAAATTAACAAGAAAGTACGATTTGAGATTGAATTACTTCTGCAATCAGAAATCAATTTTTCAAAAATTAATAAAATTAAGTACCTTAGACATATCACGTGTGTGTTATAAAGTGATATGGTGGCTTTATTTCTTTATAATAATGGGGTTCCATATTAGCTTAATGAAACAACGTGATTTTCCGATTTAATGATAGTAGGATATAATTACCGCTTTATGATAACGGGGTATAATTACCGCTTAATGATAGCGGGGTATAATTACCGTTATCATACTTACAAATATAAAACACAAAGTTAACGTCATTAATGTGAAGATAGTTATCATTTGGTTGTTATAAACATAGCATCTCTATTTAAGCTAATTGAATTTGTTTGTAATTATGTTTTATCATTTTTCAAAACTTTTATTAAAATTGCTGTATTCATTTTTCTGACGTTTTATGTACAAAATATACATGTTTCTTTATTTTGTAGTTGCTATTGCACCCTAAATTGATTCAAGTTAATAAGATATCCATTGTTTACTCTCCTTTTGAAATATTATATCGACTTGTAAATAGCGCTCCTTAATTTCCTTATGGTTCTTATCAATTAGCTATATCATGGCAACCTATTGACAATTGTTATAACCGGAAACCATTCCTGTCATCAGTTTTTGATTTAAAGTAAATGAGTCGAAAAATAACAAATTCCTAAAGATATAAATATTAGGCTGTTTTGTTGTGTTATCGTTTCGTTACAAAAGAAAACAATATAGACGTGTTAAATACTATTACTCAAGTATTTGAATATGACAGATGAAATAACAAATATCTCTTTAGATGTTTCATGTCACAATATCAGTTTAAAAATCATTTTTCTGGCTGGAAAGAAGGGCAAAATATAATGTTGGCAATAGCGACAACACAAATTATGACTGAAATTAGGATAACTACAATGAACTGAACTTTGACCATTTCAATCATTATCAAAGAAAAGATTGTCGCCTAATTTTATTAAATTAAATGTAAAACACTTGTCCAAACTTGAGCTGTAAATTGAATAGCTGCATATTCAGAATGACACATGATACAAAATAGTGGTGATTGGGACCCTTTTCGGAATTGTTATCTTTCTTTCTATACATGTATAATCCATCTGCATTTGTTTGCACACGTCCGAAGTCAGGAACATACGGAGCCCCGCTAGGGACATGCAAAGAAAAAAACATATTTAGTGCGCACAACTTAAATAAATTGTGCGCACAAAATAATATAGTGTGCACACAATTTAAATGTATTGTGCGCACAATATAATATGGTGTGCGCCCAAACTTAGGAAAACAGTTTTCACTTGACCATGAACTCATTTTATGGATCATTAAACAAGTGTTCGTGGTTTAGACGAATTTTAGATACCAAATGCAATAGTTTGGTCGTATGAAACGATTTTAATGGGTAAATGTCCACTTGACAGGTGTCATCTGACCTTGATCTCATTTTCAGGGTTTATTGGTCAATGTAAAATATCTCAGAATTGGTCTATTTTTTTGATACGATAATAAAGGTATAGTTTAACTGTATTTAATATATAAATTCATTATAAGGCGCTCGTGTTGTATAAGGTTCGTTTCTCAGATACATTTGATTATTCAATACAGCAAGAAAATTGCACACCCAAAGGCGCGCTTCAGCTGGCCCATAAACAAAAATATGTACTAGTTCAGCGTTAAAGGTGGTCATATTATACTTCTTATGTGTTTCTCGTTTCTCGTTTTTTCACATAGATAAGACTGTTGGTTTTCACGTTTGAATGGTTTTACACTAGTAATTTTTGGAACCCTTTATAGCTTGCTGTTGGTTGTGAGCCTAAGCTACGTGTTAAAGACCGTACCTTCACCTATAATGGTTTTCTTTTATAAATTGTAACTTGGATGGAGAGTTGTCTCATTGCCACTCATACCACATCTTCGTTTATCTATCCAAAATATATACAAGAAACTAAAATTAAAGTTCATAGAAGACCAACTCAAAGGCCAGAGGCTCCTGAAATTGGACAGGCACGTAAAATCAGGCGGAGTTAAACATGTTTTGTGAGATCTCAAACTTCCTTTTATACAGATGGGTGCAGTCCTAACCTGTACAGCAAGTTAACTTGATAACCAGTCATTTGGACTGGTCAAAGTTAACCTGTGACTAGTCTGCTCAACACTAAGTTAACTTGTAACCAGGACAGCTTTACATCGATTTTTTAAAAATATTTCTTAAAACTTTGTTTCGTAGTATAAACATCGAAAATAAAGTAAAATTAATACTTCCGTTATAAACAGGATTTAATACAAATATTTGAAAATAAAGTACGCATAAAACGTTGCTTGTAACACGAATTTTTCTGTGATCTGCCAATGTATGTATGTACTCGAGATTCCGCCAATTTAGACGCACCCCTTGATTGACTGCAAGGGTACAGCGGATCCATGTACACTCCCTAAGGATTAATGGAGATGTGTCCTTTACAATATTATCCCACCACCAGAACAATCCCCACCCAACACCGCCCAAGGAAACGTGTAGGACACCGGGAAGTCTGTTGTTATGGTGGAGGAAGCAGAAGTACTCTGAGAGAACCACCGGGCCACTCGGTGGAAACAGACGAACCAGAGAGATATCAGAAGATTGATCGCCAGGTCAAAGTAGGGGACACCTTTGACCAACCGAGGTCCCCTAAGTACCCATTCTAGTTTAAACTCCGGTCTGGGTACCAGAGATGTGTGTGAGAGGGTGAAAATTACCCTTCTAATTGTACTGATATTTTAGCACCCCGAGTGAGAATCGAACTCGGGACCTTCAGCACTGTAGCCATCGGTCTTAACCACTAGACCACGAACTCACACAATCTATAGATTAAAAAACGATCTTGGTTACAATGATAACGGGCACTGAATATATATTCCAATACCTATCAAATTCAACCATATTTGCACTTTATTTATATGTATATCTATGAAAGGACGTATTTTAGATGTTAGTTATATGTTCTTGATCCATGTAGCCACAATCAGCAATATTTTAAATTCAGGATAGAATTTACTATACAAAATGAAAGCATCATTTTAACCATGTTAACACATGACTACAAATTTTTGTTCGCATAAATTAAGGGTGCCAGCATGTCCTCCTTTTAATCAAAATATTGATACGTAACAAAATTTCAGTAGTTTTGATACCTCATGCTAACTTGTACAACAAAATTATTTGACCGCATTGACCAAACCTGACCATATGTGCACTTTAATTTGTAAATCTATATACCCTCATAGTAAATCAGCCAATTTTTTTATGTCAGGATTCAATGTATAATACAAGGGACAGCAATATTGCAATACAATAACAACAATGTTTTGTTCGCATAAATTTAGGGTGCCATCATGTCATCCTTTTATTCAAAATTTTGATACGCAAAAAAATTCAGTAGTTGTGATACCTCTTGCTGACTTTTGCCACAAAATTATTTGACCGCATTGACCAAAACTGACCATAAGTGCATTTTTATTTGTAAATCTGTATACCCGCATAGTAAATCAGCCATATTTTTTCAAATTTTTGTTCGCATAAATTAAGGGTGCCAGCATGTCCTCCTTTTATTCAAACTTTTGATACGTAACAAAATTTCAGTAGTTTTGATACTTCATGCTGACTTGTGCAACAAAATTATTTGATAGCGTTGACCAAAACTGACCATATGTGCCAGCATGTCCTCCTTTTATTCAAAATTTTGATATGTAACAAAATTTCAGTAGTTTTGATACCTCATGCTGACTTGTGCAACAAAATTATTTGATAGTGTTCACCAAAACTGACCATATGTGCATTTTTATTTGTTAATCTATATACCCCCATAGTAAATCATTCATATGTTTTATGTCAGGATTCAATGTATAATACAATGGACAGCAATATTGAAATACAATAACAGTAAAGTTTTGTTCTCATAAATCAAGGGTGCCAGCATGTCCTCCTTTTATTCAAAATATTGATACATAACAAAATTTCAGTAATTTTGATACCTCATGCTGACTTGTACAACAAAATTATTTGACCGTGTCCACCAAAACTGATAATATGTGCACCTTAATTTGTAAATCTATATACCAGCATAGTAAATCAGCCATATTTTTTAAGGTCAGGATTCAATGTATAATACAAAAGACAGCAATATTGCAGTTCAAATACTACCATAGCAACAAATTTTTGTTTTGCATAAATTTAGGGTGCCAGCATGTCCTCCTTATATTCAAAATATTGATACATAACAAAATTTCAATAGTTTTAATACATCATGCTGACTTGTACAATGAAATGATTTGACCGCATTGACCAAAACTGGCCATATGTGCACTTTAATATGTAAATCTTTATACCATGTATACCCGCATAGTAAATCAGCAATATTTTTTATGCCAGGATTCAAGGTATAATACAATGGACAGCTATGTTGCAATACAATAACAACATGAACAACAAATTTTTGTTCGCATAAATTTAGGGTGCCAGCATGTCCTCCTTTTATTCAAAATATTGATACGTACCAAAATTTTAGTAGTTTTGATACCTCATGTTGAATTGTACAACAAAATGATTTGAACGCATTGACCAGAACTGACCATTTGTGCACTTTAATTTGTTAATCTATATACCATGTATACCCGCATAGTAAATCAGCAATATCTTTGTGTTAGGATTCAATGTACAATACAATGGACAGCAATATCATTTGAATATTGCAATACAATAACCACAAATTTTAGCTCGAAATTTAGGGTGCCAGCATGTCCTATTTTTATTTAAAATATTGATACGTAACAAAATTTCAGTAGTTTTGATACCTCATGTTGACTTGTACAACAAAATGATTTGACCGCATTGACCAAAACTGACCATTTGTGCACTTTATTTTGTAAATCTGTATAGGGGGAGGGTTGAGATCTCACAAACATGTTTAACCCCGCCGCATTTTTGCGCCTGTCCCAAGTCAGGAGCCTCTGGCCTTTGTTAGTCTTGTATTATTTTAATTTTAGTTTCTTGTGTACAATTTGGAAATTAGTATGGCGTTCATTATCACTGGACTAGTATATATTTGTTTAGGGGCCAGCTGAAGGACGCCTCCGGGTGCGGGAATTTCTCGCTACATTGAAGACCTGTTGGTGACCCTCTGCTGTTGTTTTTTATTTGGTCGGGTTGTTGTCTCTTTGACACATTCACCATTTCCATTCTCAATTTTATTTATGCATAGTAAATCAGCCATATTTTTGAAAATTTTTGTTCGCATAAATTAAGGGTGCCAGCAAGTCCTCCTTTTATTCAAAATTTTGATACGTTACAAAATTTCAGTAGTTTTGATACTTCATGTTGACTTGTGCAACAAAATTATTTGATGGCGTTGACCAAAACTGACCATATGTGCTAGCATGTCCTCCTCTTATTCAAAATTTTGATATGTAACAAAATTTCAGTAGTTTTGATACCTCATGCTGACTTGTGCAACAAAATTATTTGATAGTATTGACCAAAACTGACCATATGTGCACTTTTATTTGTAATTTGCAGATAAAAAAACACAGCAATACCGACAGTAAAACTCAGTTTAAAAGCAGTCCGTATCTGATGTAAGAATACACTACAAATGAAACTTTAAAAAATGAAAATGATACATAAATTAACAAAAGACTACTAGCACTTACTGACATGCCAGCTCCACACCTCAAATAAACTGATTTAAAGATTATGTCTTAATCATTTGAATATCAAGCACAATCCCTCCCGTTAGGGGCTAAATATCAAACCATCATAAAATATACGAGAAGAATATAACCCGTATTTGTATGAGCTATGGTGTATATGTATATAGTTGTCTCATTGGTACTTTCATCGATCACGATCAATCGGGTCACACATTTTTGAATAAATGATGCCAAAACGGACCATATTTGAAAAATTGAATCATTATTGTTTCGTTTGTTTTCAATATATCCCACTTAGGAATACATTTTCATTGACTATTCCTAAATTGCTTCGTAACATTTCAGTTTCATAATGAATATGAACAATATTCTGTAAATTTGTAAAATGAAATCGATAAAAAAAAATACGATCAGTGACTTCTTGTCTTCTCTTCTTTATATCAGAATTAAACATTTGTACACAACTCTTAAAAATTCTAAATCATAATTAGCATACTGTTCTATGTCGGAAACTTGATATTTAGTGATTGTCGTTTATTGGTGTGGTTCGTATATGTTTATCGTTTTGCCATAGCCATTTGGGCCTTTTATAGTTTGCGGTTTGATGTGAGCCAACGCTCCGTAATGAAGACCGTACTATAACCAATAATTGTTAACTTTTAATAAATTTTGACATGGATGGAGAGCTGTCTCATTGGCACCCATATTGCATCTTCTGATTTATATCTGTACTCAGTTTTATCTCTATTTGATAACAACCTCATGGTGAATTTCTAAGACTGAACACACCGCCACATTTCAATAACAAACAGTACATTTCGAGTCAAAACCGTACTTAATCATGAACAAACATAATCATCTTTAATTTAATGATAAAAAACCCTTGTGTATGTGTATCTATGGATTGAATGTAAGGCGAACTTTGTTGAATACCAATGAGTTAATCACATCACATGTTCAAGGCTTGTAAAACAGTTTTCTTTTTCAGCCAGCTATATGAATGATTGTGTATACGTACGAAGTCCCGATATGCTGTTCTTAGTATCGAATTACATCATCTGCATTTTTTTCTGACAATCTGAAAAATAAATTTTCAAGCAGAGTTGTCAGTTTACTAAACAGTAATATGTCATGACTCTACCATTAATACTACTATCATATTTGATGATAATGAACCACCTACGGTTTGAATACATACAAATCAAACGGTAGAAGTGTTATTCTGACAACATCTGACATTGGTACAAAACATAAAGCATCTAAAGGTAAAAAGATAACAAATAATTACTAATTTATTTCGTCCGGTGCTCTTTTTTGAATGTACCGTCCTTAAGTAAAGGTAACAGCAGTATACCGCTGTTCATAAATCTATGGACAAAAAAACAAAATCGGGGTAACAAACTAAAACTGAGGGAAACGCATTAAATATTAGAGGAGAACAATGACACAACATTAAAATGTAACACACACAGCAACGGACTAAGCATTAGAAAAAATCCGATCAGAATAACCAATATAACATCAATACCAAATACATGAATTTGGGATAGAAAAGTACCTTGACACGTCCTATAATAATGTGAATTCACACTCAAATATAGGAGAAAACAAACGACACAACGGAAACACAACGTAAAAATGTTATACACACAGAAACGAACTATGATATAACAATGGCCATTTTCCTGACTTGATACAGGACATTTAAAAAAAAATGGTGGGTTGAACCTGGTTTTGTGGCATGCCAAACCTCACACTGTGATGGCATTGTTAAATATAACATTAAAATTACAACATAATAATACAGGACTGCAATACAAATAAGTAGGAGAACGTATTAGGCAAAGAAACACGTGAATAATAGATAACAAAAGGCATCAGGTTTTTAATTCAATACGGCAAAAACGCGCCTCGTCCACACAAGACCAGTGACGCCCAGATATGAAAGTTCGAAAGTCAAAAAAGGGGGGGGGTACAAAGTTGTACAGCTCTGAGGATCAAAAGTTGAAAAAGGTAGTGCCAAATATGGTTAGGATTTTCTTCTTGTGATAAGAACATCCTTATTATATAGAACAATTTATGCTTTTGCAAACAGTAAATTTCATGAAATGAATATAAACGATTTACATGATAAAACTGACGTCTTAACTTATTACAGAAAACAAAACCCGAATATATAATACATTGAAGACCAACACAGAAAATAGACTCACCCGGCTCAGTCCAGGCCTGAACGAAAAAAGTCATGACAATGACGTCACATACGAAGTGGTGAAAAGGCACAATATTACGTCACGCAGACATTTGAATTTCTAAAACAGCACAAAAAATGACGTCATATTTGAAAAATTATATCTAAAAAATAAGATAGAAATGGGATTGATTTAAATTTATAATAGAACTAAATACTGGTATTACATTTAAACACAATGCACATTGCAATACTAAGTAATAGCAATTAACTATATTATATATATGTCAGGTTTGTTTTGAATCTAACTTCAAACATAAAAATTGTACAGAGGACGTTGAACAAAATCAAAACTAATAAATGAAGGCGGTGATTAATTTTCTTTACCATAACACATGAATTTAATAGAAAAGACGTCAACCAATTTGACAAAATCCGATGAAAATTACAAATATAACATTAAACTAAATACTATATATGAATTTGGGATAGATAAGTAACGTAACACGTCTTATAGTAATGCGAATTCACACTCAGCAAAATAATCAACATCGGGAATAAGTCACGTTCGGTAATTAAAAGATTAGACGACGTAATGACAAACCACAAGTACCATGTGGTAAAAATGTCCTTAGCTAGTTTGGTCAAAGACACATCATATTGATCAACTGATTCGTGATGGTGTCCATAAAATTTACGGAGTGTCAATTTTAATCTGTCCTCCTCATAACTTTGTTGAAGCAGTGTCTGTGTGATGAGCACACTTCTGTATATGAAGTCCGTATAGTGTGAACATGAACGAGAATAATGTATCAATTGTGATATGTAAACACCATACGAAGGGGCAGAGGGTATGTTACTGCTGAGAAATGGGAAATTGATAATTGGGAAGGTGAAATCGTCCCGTTTATCATACATTTTCGTGTGAAGTTGTCCATCTGCGTCAATATTGAGGAAAAGATCAAGGTATGAAGCAGTCCTCCTAGTATCAGTAGTATCCTTAATTTCAAGTTCGATGGGATATATGAGATGTAAGTATTGGCTGAAATATGGGTTATTCAATGATAGAACATCATCAATATATTGGAAAGTAAAATTAAAGAATTTTGCAAGGTGCTTTTTCTTTTTGTCTTTTAGAAGGTTCTGAATGAATTCTGCTTCATACGAGTACAAAAACAAATCGGCCAGTAGGGGTGCACAATATGTACTCATTGGAATACCGACTGTCTGTTGAAATATAAATCCTCCAAACTGAACAAATATATTTTCGATCAACAAGTCCAGCATGTTGATAATATCATCTTTAGTATATTTTCTGAAAGATTTAGTGTGATTCTTGACAAAATATGAATTAGTGTAACCCAAAACCAGAAATTGATATCTGCGATTCCCATTTTTATACAAAAAGCTGTGTTTTCTGAGATGGTGAAGTCGATCCTTCAACTGAGAATGGGGAATAGTACTGTATAGCGAAGAAAAATCAAAAGTCTTTATGTTGCTGCAAAATTGCAAAGATTGTGATCGAAGATTAAGCAGTAGATCTTTCGAATTTTGAGAATCCACATCTGGTTAACACCACTGGTAGAATATATTTCATCACAATATTTTTGAAGCCCATCTTTAACTGTAGAAAGAACTGTAATTAAGAATATTCAATACTCAAGTAAGATAGTGAATAATACTGATTTTAAATATTATTTCTTTGCTAAATAAGAGATGCTATATTTTTGTCATTACGAAAAAACTGTCAAATCTAAATGATTTTTATAAGGTTGAACTTCTTTTAGGAATCAAGTTCAGCTTTTTAAAAATGACAATACAATTTGCATTGTAAGTCTACAATGTGATGTATTTCACTGTTATTATATCTAGAGAGGAAATCAAGTAATGGGGTTTTTACTTTGGAAGTTGGATAGTGACGTTTAAAATCGACATCATTAAGATTAAATTGATTTATATAGATGTAAACAAGAAAAAACACAGCTTGTTTAGAGGAATAAAAGGTAGTATATAATGCTTTTTATTCAATTAAGTACCATTAACAAAATGGAATATATGTTTAGGTTAGTGCGTAGGTTTTTTTCTTATACATGTTTAAGATACATGAAAGTGGTATGAACATCTAAGATATATTGGTAAGTAAGCAGATTATGTTAGATATTTGTATATCGTGCATCATTCAAGAAAAACACAATTCAATCTTAAAAATTATCGAAGGTAATACATTTGAAATATAAAATAATTCTATAAAACGGATGAAAAACTTTATTTAACTGATAAAATGTATAAATCAAAATGCTGTTCCATTTTATCAATGAACATAGTTTGTCCAAGCTGTCATTGCCATGAACAATCTTTTAACTATCCAAACCGATCGAAGATATAAAAATTAGGTAGAAGATGTAAGAAGATGTGGTTTGAGTGCTAATTAGACAACATTTCATTAAGGTAACAATTTATAAAACGTAAACCGTTATTCGTCAAAATAAAAGCCTTTAACTCGGAGTCTTGGCTCACAAATAAAATTAACATTGAAACGGCCTAAAGAATAGTGTTAGGAAAAGCAACGGATAAATTCGTTTAAAACCGAGACACACCTATGAACCACATAAAAAACCCGATAACCACTGTACAACAATTTCCTGACTTTGGACAGATGCAAACAAATGTCTATACCTTTTAATACGCACCAACCTTCACCCTTGGCTAGTAGTGTAACATTACAAACTCGAAAGACAATCTAAGAGCAATTGAGATGGTTTTACTTAACAAAAGACATATAACAAAAAACCAAATAAACTGACCGAATATATGTGATAAATTTCACAATGTAGATTCAATTGTAATAAAAAGGGGTAGATTTAAAACAATATAAAAAAATAACTCTATAAACTTATAAATAACGTACCCCGGTTAGTATTATATTTTTTGTGAGAAGTACATGGAGACAAACAAATGTTGTTCATAGTAGGAGAACAGAAAAGATAGTTTATCGTCATACAACATTAGTATATATTAGACGAGATATAAAGCAAAACAAGTAAACATTAATTAACAAAAATTCAAAGAAATTGTATTGACAGGTGAAATTAACACGAGAGTAAGATTTCCTATTTATCGCAGTTACTGAAATATGTGAAAGCTAAAGAACAGCCCTCTCCCACATGTATTACGTCAGTCGTTTAAGTGTAGCAAATTAGGTGGTCAATTTGCGCCGATCCCCTAATAACAATAAGGTATATTGCCGTGTGTTGCAACATACACATCTTAATCTATATACACTGAACAAACAACCCATGCGGCAAATTGTTTTCAATTTAGAAATAGGAATATTTCCATCGAAATGTGTTGTATTATTCAAACAACGTGTATGATTCCAGTTGCTTTTCTAAAATTCTTAAATATTCTAAATGGAAGTATTCACAGACATAGATTTGCAATGCATAATAGTGTTGCTAGGAGGAATACTGTAAGACAAACACGCAGATTTTTCACTTCATTCTTACTACAACTAACAATTATGTGTAATAAAGTTACAATTACAAAACTGCTGTCAAAACTTCAATAATATTTTACGATTTTGAAATGATATTATACGCATCGATGTCAGCTTTTCAAAAGATGACAAGTATATTTTCATGGTATGTCTCGATATGATTGATAACAAGTTCTGGAAAGGAAATCCTGTAAATTGGTTATTACTTTTGGAAATTGGTTAATGACATGGACAATCTACACGGATAAGATAATCTTGATTTTTATCAAAAAGTTACACGAAAGGAAACAGTTTTTTTTATAATCTTATAATTTGGTTGAGAACAGCCAAATAATAAATTACATAAAAGTGCGAAATGAAAAAGATTTTGTTCTACATCACATAGTATAACAAAAAATCTAAACAAACTATTTTCGCTAAATAAGTATAGGTTATTGTTTAATGACCAGCATGAAATCGGGTGAAGGAGTTTTTCGCTGTGGTGAAGGTATATTGGTACCGTTTTCAGCTAAATTCTAAACAAACTACATGAATCGTTATTCTTCAGATAACAATGATGGGGTTCATATATCAATAACTAAGCAGTCGTGTTACCCAAGAAGGCATGTTAGAAGGGAAATTCTCCATTTGTTGGGTTCAAACATTGTATACAGTATGATAGCAAACAGCTTGATACAAATTCCACTTTGCTTTCGTTGATATTTTAGATAACACTTCGTACACACATTAATTAAACTTTCTACATTTCACTTCAGCCGTTCACATTGAAACAAATATATCTTATTTATAATGTTATTAGATACTATTCATATCATATTGTTTTGCCTTCCATCATATATTATATGTCAGTTCTGTACTTAAACTATACAAGTTAAAAAGAATAATTACAGGAACACCGAGATGGTTTTCTTTATGAAAATGAATTGGCTTTTAACTTATTAGTTTTCTCTATAGATTAATGATATAAAAAACCGAACGATACGAAGTAGGTTTGTATTTAATTTACTATCTGCTATATATCAAATTGACAGAATAATTGTTGAGTTGTCAGTTTTTGTCTAGTTTTAGAAGACACACAACATACATTGTATTTTGATGAACAATATTTTTGTTTAAGATATAACTTTTCCTGTGTAGTTATAATCTAAGAAGCATTGTAATATAGACTGGTATATTATAACCTATGAATCAATCTGATAACTTTTACAAATAAAAAAATACTAGTGCTTGGTGTGATGCAATGAACATGATAAAGAAGATTAAGGTACAGCAAATGTACCTAATTATAGGAAAATCAATAGAAATGGTGTTGAAATAATGTTACACGATTATCTATTTTAGTTACAGTCTTCAGATTATCAATTCAAATTGAGATGACCACAGACTGAATGTAGTTACATGTATCATCCAAACAATTTCCCAGTTTTTGTTTCCTACTTTTAACATTATAAATCAATGAACATGCTTTACAATGCTTATCATAATTACAGTTGCTAATGTTTATTATGCTAAATTTGTTTTAAGCAGATACATTCTAGATGTCATAAGGATAATCAAAATAATCAGAAAGAATATTTTGCGATGTATCAAAACAAAGTATTTACATAAATAAAAACTACAAGGTTGATTTAAAAAAAAAATGTAAGCTGTTTAAACATGACGTAGTCGAACTTTAGACTTTGTCAACCACTGGTACGAATGGAAAACAATAGACATTGTCCGGAATACAGATATTTCCGTCAATAGAGGTAGGTTAACATGGTTAATATTAATCCATCCAAGTCATAATGTAAACAAAATCAACAGTTATAGTTCAACATAGGGCCTCCAAGACAGAGCCTTGACTCACATCAAACAAAGCTATGAAGCGTCCCCAACTGGTTTATCAACCGGGAAATATTTCTTGCAAAACCACGTACCTGTAAGACAGTCTTTTCAGATTCCATGATAAAAATTAGAAAAAAGTTACATCATTACGTATAAAATTACTCTTATCAAGGCTATCAACGTTTGGGACATACACACAAAATGAAAATAGAAATATTGTCAGTCAAACATTGTTAATTGGTAACCGTTTTAAAATAATTTGTAAGCGTGCAATTGTTTTGTTTTCTTTGATTCAATAGTAAAAACTGCCAGTTTTGATCCTTGAACATTTTTGTCCTTGCAAACTATGGTAAATAAATAAATATGTGACACAAACTATGTACTATGTAAATATTTTAGCGATATGTATTTTTATGTTATAATAGATTGAAATTTAAATACGAATCATTTATAGCTGAACGTTGAAAAGAAGCCTTGCAAGGCACGTGATACATACATTTGTACATTGAAAGTCACAATCAGATAGTAACACGGCCAAGTAGTTGTCTCTACAAAACACAAGTTGTTTGTTTCATTGTTGTTTTTTTAATAAGATTCGCATACATTCGTCATGTACATGTAGCATTATAATAAATATACTAGCTTATGATGTTATAAGACAATATAAAAAAGAAGATGTGGTATGATTGCCAATGAGACAACTGTCCACAAGAGACCAAAATGACTATAGCTCAATATGCGGTATGGGCTTTGCTCATTGTTGAAGGCCGTACGGTGACCTATAGTTGTTAATGTCTGTGTTATTTTGGTCTTTTGTGGATAGTTGTCTCATTGGCAATTATACCACATCTTCTTTTTTATACACACATTAACAACTGTAGGTCACCGTACGGCTTTCAACAATGCGCAAAGCCCAAACCGCATGGTCAGCTATAAAAGGCCCCGATATGACAATGTAAAACAATATAAACGAGAAAACTGACGGCCTTAATTATATCAACAACAAAAAAATGAACGAAAAACAAATATGTTACACATAAACAAATAATAACCACTGAATTACAGGCTCCTTACTTGGGACATGCACCTACATAAATAATATGGCGGGGTTAAACATGTTAGCGGGATCCCAACCCTCCCCTAACTTGGACAGTGGCATAACAGTACAACAGAAGAACGCACTATAAAAATCAGTTGAAAAAGGCTTAACTTATCAGATGGACAAACATACAAGTAGACGTGGCCGGATACTTATACATCCTGACAACAAAAACTTAGTAGGATCAGATTTTAGAGTACTCACAGTTATTTGACAGCTAGTTCAAAGCCACTAACAACTAATAAAAAAATCATGCATCTATGACTAAACAAGAAGTAATTGTAACAGGATGCTGTTACGAAGTCTCCCAAACAAATTAAAGCTCCCATAACTCGCTATTCATATGGTCCCATATTCATTTGATTTGATTTTTTGTCCCATACAAGAATATATATGGGTTAGCCTAAGAGTGAGGATCTCCACCATTTACAAGTATTCAAACAGGAGGGAATGGTGGTGACCCACAGGGACTTTACCTACATTTCATTTGATTTGTTTTATTGTCCCATACAAGAATACATATGGTTTAGGGTTGCGGATCTTGACCATTAACAAGTTTTCAAACGAAAGGGTGTGAGGGAATCCCCAAGAGACTTCCCTTTAATTTCATTTGATTAGTTTTATTGTCCCCTACAAGAATGTATATGGTTTAGGGGTGGGGATGTTGACTGTTTACAAGTTATCAAACAAGAGGGGTTGGGGTTACCCCCTAGGGACTTCCCTTTTGTTTCATTTCATTTGTTTTATTGTCCTTACAAGAATATATATGGTTCAGGGGTGGGGATCTGGACAGTTTACAAGATAATAGCACATTCTCAAATTGAACGGGTGGATGGGGATGACCCCTGGGGACTTCCATTTAATTACATTTGATTTGTTTTATCTTCCCATACAAGAATATATATGGTTTAGGGGTGGGGATGTTGACCGTTTACAAGTTATCAAACAAGAGGGGGTTAGGTGACCTCCTAGGGACTTCCCGTTTATTTCATTTTATTTGTTTTATTGTCCCCTACAAGAATATATATGGTTTAGGGATGGGGATGTTGACTGTTTACAAGTTTTTAAACAAGAGGGGTGGGGTGACCCCCTCGGGACTTCCCTTTTATTTCATTTCATTTGTTTTATTATCCTCTACAAGAATATATATGGTTTAGGGGTGGGGATGTTGACTGTTTACAAGTTATCAAACAAGAGGAGGTGGGGTGACCACCTAGGGACTTCTCTTTTGTTTCATTTCATATGGTTTATTGTCCACTACAAGAATATATATGGTTTAGGGTAGGGGATCTGGACCGCCTACAAGATAATAGCACATTCTCAAATTGAACGGGGTGGGGATGACCCCTGGGGACTTCCCTTTAATTGCATTTGATTTGTTTTATCGTCCTATACAAGAATATATTTGTTTTTGGGGTGGAGATGTTGACCGTTTGCAAGTTATCAAACAAGAAGGGGTTAGGTGACCCCTAGGGACTTCCCTTTTGTTTCATTTCATTTGTTTTATTGTCCCTACAAGAATATATATGGTTTAGGGGTGGGGATCTGGACCGTTTACAAGATAATAGCAGATTCTCAAATTGAACGGGGGTGGGGATGACCCCTGGGGACTTCCCTTTAATTTCATTTGATTGGTTTTATCATCCCATACAAGAATATATATGGTTTAGGGGTGGGGATCTGGACCGTTTACAAGATAAAAGCATATTGTCAAATTGAAGGGGGTGGGGATGATCCCCAGGGACTCCCCCTATATTTTATGTGATTTGTTTTATTGTCTCATAATCAATTTTGAAGACTTCATATATCTATCACTTACAGTTTTCAAGTTGTATTCATTTAAAAATTTTAGAAAATAAAATCCCATAGGGTTTATAGGAACCCCCTTCCTCCTTTCTTCCCCCCAAAATAGCCCTTAATATACCCCAATGCAAAAACGAAAGATTGATGGCTCACCTAGACATATTAGTCTATTATTCTATGAAACCGTAAGTAAATCTGTGAAAATATTGAATATGATTTTACAATGACTGTCCATGTATCTATAGCTCTACAAAATTGACAAGTACATTAGACATCGCAAGTCTACAATCCAATGGATAAAACTATATTAAAAGTTTTAGAGATGAAATCATTCAACGTGTATCTAAATTATGGGGAGTAGGTTTGTGACGTAAATGGGGGGACGAAAGATACCAGAGGGACAAACTCATAAATCGAAAATAAACTGACTACGTCATGGCTAAAAATGGAAAAAAGACAACACAAACAGTAGTACACATGACACAACATAGAAAACAAAAGAATAAGCAACACGAACCCCACCAAAAACCAGGGGTGATCTCAGGTGTTCCGGAAGGGTAAGGAGATCGAAATGGATAAGATTTATAAAAGCAATTACATGGAAGGACACAATAATATGTTTTCTTGTCATGAACGGCAATCTGTTATCCCTGATTTCAATTTAAAGTTTGCTAAAGTATTGAAATATTTCTATGAAAACGTTTTATAGTTTAATTGCTTGATTTAGTTAACTTCGTTGCACTATACTATGTCCAAATGATATATATCATTATTGATAACTGAAACTAATTTAACAAACAAAATTTTAATGAAATTGAGTATAACCATTTCATAATAGAGTATTAACATTTGAGCAACATTGATGAAATTCCGTCTCGTTTTGCTGCCACGATGCTTACGATTAGGACATTATGTATATGTTAGACAGTTGTCTGCTTGCATACGTCAATCGATTTATTGTGTACATCTCTAATATATCATAACCTATGTGGAAAAACGTATGAAATGTCGTATCAATCGATATGCAATATATTAAACTAATCGGACACATTTCGCTTCAAGAATTATGTATTAAAGAAGACCAGTAACAATATTGCAAACTATCTTTATGTTATTCTACAGAAAAAAATATCTATAAACATATTTGTTAATAAAATGAGGCTCGGTATTATGCATAACATATATATAAGACAAAAGTTAAATCACAAAAATACTGAACTCCGAGGAAAATTCTAAACAAAAAGTCTCTAATAAAATGGCAAAATCAAAAATCTCGAAGAAAAAACGAATGGATAACAACTGTCATATTCCTTACTTGGTACAAACACTTTCTTATTTTTCTTATTTATCTTATATAGAATTATAGGTGAATTGAACTTGTAAGAATGCAGCACTGCTGCTCTTAGTTTCTTTTAAATTGACGTTAAACAAAAATTGAATACAGTTTAAGATATTTGGATGATTTATTGGTTCTCAATAAAAATAACTTGAGTATGTTTAATAAAGATATTCATCCTGCTGGATTGACTTTACATAAAGAGAGTACTAACAATGAGCATTGACCTTTCCTGGATTTTGATTGCTATATCTTTCCCTATTGTAAGTTATTCATTTTCAGATGGTGACGTTCCAATGTCATGTCCGTAACTGCTAGTTTCTTTTAGAACCAACTCTGACATCGGCCCGGACATCTCTTTTTACTGAGTTTTGATGTGCGTTGTGTTGTGTGTTTGTTTATTCTATATTGACTAAAGGTATAGGGATTGAGAATTGACACTTCAAAAATCGAAAAACCTGTCGCATGTCTGCTCTTATTGCATTTTAAAATAGCCTCTGACCTTTGTTAATCTTGTATGCTTTTTAACTTAAGTTAAACATATGTTTAGAGTTGGTGTGACGTCCATTATCATTGAACTAGTACACATTTTTTTCAGGGACCAGATATAGGACATCTTCAGTTAACCTTGTCACGATTTTGTTACTAATTCAGAACACGAATCACGTGAGTGATATCTATTATATTCACTAGTTTCGGACCTGGTTGCCGGATATCACTACGGCAAAATACATTATGATAAGTGTCATGGTTTGCCATTTAACACATTTTATATTGCTACTGTGAACAGCAAATTCTAATCAATACTGATAGCCATTACCATTACAGTGATGTTATTTAATTCTGTACTGATAGGATAGACGTGTTACCTATTGCATCGCCGTACCATTATGCATAATTTGTCAAATTTCTTGCACATGCTATTATTCTGACCGAAAACAATTATGAAAGTATACGCAAATTCCATATATTGTCCTACAAACACCTGACATTGTCCCGTTTTTCCCTGCAGTCCCATTCTTTAATTATATTGGGTCTACATTGAAAAGTAGTAATATACTACAAAACAATGAAATTATATATTTTTTTAAAACCAACTTTTCGCTTAAGTCTTAAGATCACACATTTATTGATATCATGTAAAATGTAATAAATATACTTATCTTTATTTTAGGAATCAAACGTGTTTTTTATTTACCATTTAAAGGGGCACTAGCTACGAGATATATAAAAAATATAAAATATGATTTGTTTTATTCAATCATTAATGAAAGTGAAATAGTGAAATAATAATTCACTTTAAGCAGCTAAAATGGTTCAATGTTGTCAAATTAAGCTAATAAAAATTAAAAATTGATAATGACTTATTCACTTGCAAGTGAATAACTCGAACTCATTAAACCTGAATTTGTGTGAACGCCAATATAACCCCGTAGAAAGAGATAGAATAACGCATGCATTGTCCGTGTACAGTTATTTAAAGGAAAAGAATGTCAAAAATGAAAGTGAAACAAAGGTAAATAATTTGGTTGACTGATTCGATCCACAAAAAATCTTTCTTAATTTGAAGAAAACGACGATAAACATAAATTTTTAATCTATAATACAAAATTTAGTACACCTTTAAAAATCCAACTGCTCGAGTTGCACAATCTATTTATATCTATGTTTATGTTTACATCGCTTAAATGGTAATAGAAGGTCAACTCGAAATTTAATTAGATGACATCAGTTCTTAAATGCCCACTTTAAGAATTGAATGATTTTTTTGTTGGTTTTTTTTTTTTGCGGTTTAAAAGCGCTCACCATCTCATCGGAATGTAATTCTCTTTTTTGCCAGCGGTGTTCCTAATTTTCCTTTAGAGGTGTTAAATCAATATCGTTAATAGTGTGTCATTACAACTGCCATAAATGAACTTTTGATTATGGCATTGAAAATGTTTCATGAGGGATTTCCCGAGTTTAACTTCCTTTGATTTTTTTAATTTTTTTTTTTTAATTTTTTTTTTTTTTTTTGTATATTATGTACTTTAATGAAGTACAACATTTTAATCCACCATTTTCTATAGAAGAAAAGTCCTGTATGAGGTATTATTCTAAAACTTTCTTTTTGATTCTTTTGATGCAGTCTGGAAGGGTAGTTAGAATCAAAGTAATATCAATTGGATAAAATAATGAGGTAAGATGTAGCACTAATAATTCAAATGAAAAACATACACAAAGGAAAAAACCCAAAAGTAACGATCAAAAACTACTTGAATTTATCAAAGCTTGTCTTAAACCAAAAGCAAGTCGCAGACCTAATTCTATTCTAACCCTTCTGATCAGATATCATTGCGAGTTCTTCATATTCATTGAAATCGTTATCGTTTTGCTTTTGCATTGGCCTTTTTTTTAATGCTGTCAGGGAATCCTTTCAGAGGTTACTTTGTTGTATGTGTTTCTATTGAAGATTATTCAATGAATCGTAATTGTTGAAGTTTTGATTGATAAAAATGATGTTGGGAATCATATTGCAGGTTGAAGTGAAGGTTGGCACATATTAAAACGTTTAAACTCGCTGCATTTGTGTGCACCATTTCTATGTCAGGAAACTTTTTTCAGTGGTTGGCGATCGTTTCTGTGCTTCATATATAAATATTCTTGTTTCTCGTTTTATAAATATATTAGACCGTTGATTTTCCAGTTTTAATAATGTAACATTCAACATTGTTTGTGTCCTTTATAGCGTGTTTTTTTAACTGTGTTGAAGGCTGTACTTTTATCTATCATGGTTTACTTTCTACATATTGTGATATGGATTGCGAGTTGTCTCAATGACACTCATAATGCATCTTCTTATTTCATATATGCCTATAAAATTGAGAATGGAAATGGGGAATGTGTCAAATAGACAACAAACCGACCAAATAAAAAACAACAGCAGAGGGTCACCAACAGGTCTTCAATGTAGCGAGAAATTCCCGCACCCGGAGGCGTCCTTCAGCTGGCCCCTAAACAAATATATACTAGTCCAGTGATAATGAACGCCATACTTATTTCCAAATTGTACACAAGAAACTAAAATTAAAATAATACAAGACTAACAAAGGCCAGAGGCTCCTGACTTGGGACAGGCGCAAAAATGCGGCGGGGTTAAACATGTTTGTGAGATCTCAACCCTCCCCCTATACCTCTAACCAATGTAGTAAAGTAAACGCATAACAATACGCACATTAAAATTCAGTTTAAGAGAAATGCGAGTCTGATGTCAGAAGATGTAACCAAAGAAAATAAACAAAATGACAATAATACATAAATAACAACAGACTTCTAGCAGTTAACTGACATGCCAGCTCCAGACTTCAATTAAACTGACTGAAAGATTATGATTTCATCATATGAACATCAGGCACAATCCTTCCCGTTAGGGGTTTAGTATCATACCATCATAACATATATGAGAAGAACATAACCCGTGTCATGCCAACAACTGTTTTTAGAATAAATGTGTTTAGTTCCGATGCAAAGACCTTATCAGTGACTCAATACTAACGCCAAAATATGCAATCTTTAATGACTTGACAACAGTATCGTAATTATATCCCTTCTTAATAAGTCTATTCAAAGGTTTTGTAAGTTTCTGAGGTGAATACTGACACCTTTGTGCTTTATAAAGAATATTACCATAAAAAATTGGATGTGAAATACCTGAACGTATTAGAAGTCTGCATGTTGAGCTATATTTACGAATGATGTCTTTATACCGATGATAAAATTTAGTAAATGTTTTGACTAGTTTGTGATATCGAAAACCCTGATGCAATAATTTTTCAGTAATGCATAAATTTCTCTCGTTAAAATCTAAAACATTGTTACATACACGAGCGAATCGTACAAGTTGAGATATATAAACACCGTAAGATGGTGACAAGGGAACGTCACCATCTAAAAACGGATAATTAACGATAGGAAATGAAAAATCATCCCGTTTATCATAAATTTTAGTATTAAGCTTTCCATTAGTGATATAGATATCAAGATCGAAAAAAGGGCAGTGGTCATTGTTAGTATTAGCTTTATTTAAAGTAAGTTCAACAGGATAAATTTCATTAATATACATACTGAAGTCGTCATTATTGAGAGCCAAAATATCATCCAAATATCTAAAAGTATTATTAAATTTGTTTATCAGATGTTGTTTCGATTGGTCTTTGCTTATTTTTGTCATAAATTGTAACTCATAACAATACAAAAACAGGTCCGCAATAAGTGGTGCACAGTTAGTCCCCATTGGAATTCCGATAATCTGACGATATACGGAATCCCCAAAGCGAACAAAAATGTTATCTAGTAAAAATTCAAGGGCATATATAGTATCAAAGCATGTCCAATTAACATAGTTTTTTTGTTTATTGCTACTAAAAAATGACCTAAAAGAGTTTGAACATATATATTCACATTCTGATTTTTTGAATGCCCATTTAATTAGGTGTGTGAATTTTTCTTAATGAGAATGTGGGGCAATGTGGTATACAGGGTAAAAAAATCAAAACTTTGAACAGATTCAAAATCACCAATATAAGCATGCAATTTATCAAGTACTTCCAACGAGTTCTTGACACTCCAAAAGTAATTTATTCCACTATTTTCGAAGGCCTTATTTGAACAATTTATTATCAGGTTTTTAATTGTACCAAGTGTGCTGGTAAGAAGAATAGACAATTTAGTAGTTGAACAATGGCTTGAAGACGAAATAAATCTATATTTGTAAGGGGTTTTGTGTAGCTTCAGAAGCCAATACATAGTTGGGACTTTCATTGTATTTGGCTCTGCTTGTAAAGCGGTGGCTAAAAGTTTATGTTTGTTACAGATTTCGTTTTCTGAAAATGGAGTCAGTTGGAATGTTGGTGAATTGGTGATTTCCTTTTTCAGAACCTCAATGTAAAATTTACGTCAAACAATAATAATATTATTAGCAGCTTTATCTGCCGGGACAAAAACAAATTCCTTGGCTAGTTCTTTTAGTTTATGTTTGATACGAGAAATAGGTTTATTGTGGTTATTGTTTATAGTAAAATGTTCTTTAAAATGTTGAATACGTATATCAACTATCTTCATTACTGAATTAAAAAAAGAGTCCAAAGATTTTTTGTCAGCTTTTTCCCGTTTTATCCATTTCATACAGTAAGTATGGAGTGAGTCGTGGATGATATTACGACACTCATTCCAATTAATAATTGACGGGGGACGATATTTAGGTCCTTTACTGAGGAATGATTTTAACTCTCGGTCTTGAACGATGTTAAGATCTCCTGTTATAACATGGGAAATAGGTCCATAAATATATTCGGAATTACTGCAATTACATGAAGTAGGTGTATTTTCACTGATATTAACATCTTTACACAATTGACTATAATTAAACACAAATTTCCGGGTAGATTTCTTGTAAATATAACAAATAAGAGGTAGCTCAGTATTGTCAAAATATCCAGGAATTTGTTCTCTAACAGAATGGTCGTTAAATATACCGGCAATATTTACAAAATCAAAGCCTTTATTGACATACTTAATTTTAATAAAATGTTTTTTATGATCTTCAGGGCGATCAATTTTGAGAAATAATTTAGAATAACAGTATGCCATAATAATTTGAACAATTTCATACTTAGGACTGTTATATGAAATTGTGATGCAATCCTCCAAAATTTTATTTAACTTATTAACCGGTAACGAACAGAGTTTTGTTAACAGATAATGTCTGCCGTTGTTTTTTGAAATAGAAATTAGCATGATTAGGTCCGAAATATTGGTATGATTGGCCCGAAATTTTCTTTGATTGCGATTTGTTCTACGACCGTGAGAACGTTTTTTACGAACAGTTTTAGAAACTATATCCAAAATGTTAACGGAATTGGTTCTAGATATATTACCAATTCCCATGATATTATCATTTAGACCGAGAGGGTAAACTGTCTGTAATTTTTTAATCCAATTTAATTCAATTATTTTCCGTGATCGTACAAACTTTGAATGCGATTCACCAGGCTGCTTATTTACTACTTCTAAAGGTTGAACTGCTAAATATTTAAAAGGATGGTTGTGCTTCTTAAGGTGTTGGTAAATAATACTTTTGAATTTATTGGGTCTTTTAAAACGATACAGATGTTCTTGAGTGCGTTTAGATAAATATCGCCCAGTTTCTCCTACGTACTGAATACCACACCCCGGTTTGTTCCATGTCAGTAAATAAATAATACTGTTTGTTTTTCAAGTTATATCAGTTTCAAAATTTAAAGAAAACGTGCGACCATTAAACGTGGACCTTACCGTATTGTTGGTGGAAAGACGGGGACATGTAAGTCATTTTTTGGCATGACACTTATCGAAAGAAGGGTAACCACGATTTTTATTGTTAAAAATGTTTGCGATGGTAGTATTTTTAGATAACCGATTTTGAAGATTGAGACGTGTGGATACCCTTTGAACAAGTTTAGTATTTAGTAATTTTCCATTTCTAAGCTTCATAGTTGTTTTGTTAGTGAATTATATAATAAAGGAGCAAAGATTGGCGTCCAGAATATGAACCAGCATACAATAATTGTAGTTATATAAAATGGATAAATTTGTTCGGCTAAAAATGTCAAACGCTATCAGTATTAAATAGTAGAATGGGGCTGAATATTGAAATACTACTTTTTGATAAATATTCCTAAAGTAATGAATTAGAGCCATTTATTTTTATCTTTGACAGCGTTATGCCATTTACAGTACTTTTGTAAATTAGTTGGCGTCATACACCCCAGTTTTCAAATGTAATGGTTTTAGTGTTGCAAAGGAAACTGCATCCTGAAGGGTGCTTTACACGAATAAAATGGTATTACTTTATTTCAAAACAACTGCCTATTGATATAATCAAGGAAGTAACCTGGTTCAGATTATTTATTTAACAACTTAATCACAAGTAATGAGACGTGTTATTATTTCTTGTCGGAACTTACAATGAAACTTAAAAAACGGATAATATCAAAAAACAATAATCATTCATTTTTGAACGATGACTTGTAAGTCATTAACGAATTCTAGCTGAGTATTAATTTCATTATTCTGTCAAATGATTAGTCTGTTAAATGATGCAAACACAACACAGTATACGGCAACAAATATCACTAACTAGAGTATTGATAGTGCCATTAATTATTTCTCAGACTCATATGATCGATGGAAATACAACGATTAGACATTAAGGCTCTTCGGTACGTACCGTTTAAAAAATCAAATCAGTAATACCGTTATAAAAACGGTGTAACTCACTTAAAAATGCCCGTGTTACATTGCTAATTTTAGAATAAATACTTATACTTAACAAAATTTATCAACTTGCTAAACACACATATGTGTAATCAAGGGTCTAGAATTAAGCGATCATCGTTGAATTTTGTCAAATTAATTGTTATAGCTTTTCTCATGCCGGATAATAAGTACACGGTGCCGGTGTCAAATTCTATAAAAATCACAACAAGGACAATATGTTTCAGGGTCAAACATTAATTCTCATGAACAAAACAATTATGTGTACATTATTTCGCCTTTCTAAGATGTTTCAGATGAAAATGTTAACTAATGGTCTATGCCTGAAATTTGTTAAAACATTGTTTTCCTGCTACTTTCAAAACCATTATAAGATCAGATTTGTAGTAGTAGAAATGAATTTGATCACAAAGTATAAGGTTATCATCCTTTTCTTTGTTTTCGGTATATATTTGCTTTAGATACCAGTATAAATATATCTAATGAATTTTATTTGCTGATATATGAAGTTCTGGTAGTGAAGCATGTACAGTTGGGTGCAGACCAAGCATTACATAAAGTAAACGCAAGTTAACGCGGCGTGCACATATTTCGTTAGTTAACTTTAAATTTCGCGTTTACTAGTAAACGCCCGTTTACTTCTTTAACGTTAACGCGGTCAAAATGGAAATTTCTAATGTCTACTCGAGTAAATGCGCGTTTACTCTGTGTCCGTTTAGTCAGTAGTAAACGGTCGTTTACTTCAGATTTCACAAGTTTAATTTTACGTGCACGTAAAAGTAAACGGGCGTTTACTACAGATTTCTCAATTGTATTTTTACGTGCACTTGAAAGTAAACGCGCGTTTACTTTTCGCGTTAACTAATTGTGTATCTTATAAAATAATCGTCGTGTGCATTTGTACATTTATTTATGTTGTTAAAATGACTTAATATTTTACGTATATGTGTTTTGAACCTTAACATGACAAAAAATATAAAGAATTGATTAACGACAATCACACTTGAATGAACCTTACAAATACACTGAAAAGTTGTCAATCGGAAACAAAATCAAAAAATGTTAGTTGTATTTTGTTTTGCTCACAAGGCATTTGATTCAAAGTGTTTAAAGAGGAATAACTCCGAGTTTATTAATGTGCATCTGTAGCGTATTCAGATGTTGGTTTCTTTTGTACATCATGTTTTTATAGCGTTATCCAATATCAATGTAACTGATGACACAAGGTCTAGTGTCTTTACTCACAATATTATCCTCTTGCAGTTCTCCTGCCTGATGCGATTTATCGCTTATTACTACTTGCCGCGAGAAATTTTTTCAACCGCAACAGTCAATTAAACAATATCATTCATTTAATTAAGGTGTTTTGAATAAACTCATCATAGATACCAGGACGAAATTTTGTATATACGCCAGACGCGCGTTTCGTCTACAAAAGACTCATCAGTGACGCTCGAATCTAAATAAGTTTAAAAGGCCAAATAAAGTACGAAGTTGAAGAGCATTAAGGTTCAAATTCAAGTTATGCCAAATACAGCTAAGGTAATATATGCCTGAGGTAGAAAAGCCTTAGTTTTTCAAAAATTTTGTAAACAGTTAATTTATTAATATAAGCATATCTATGATAATTCATGTCAGCACAAAAAGTGCTGACTACTGGGCTGGTGATACCCTCAGGGAAATAAATCTCCACCGGCAGTGGCATCGACCTAGTGGTTGTAAATAAACTCATCATAGATACCAGGACTCAATTTTGTATATACGCCAGACGCGCCTTTCGTCTACAAAAGACTCATCAGTGACGCTCGAATCCAAAAACAAGACATTACTTCAGAACATGTTATCATCAGAACTTGAAAAATAAGCTGATAGCCATATTAATATCATTATACTGAGAAAACATATTTTATTTTCTATTATAGTATTCGTTCTTAATGTATTCTTTTAATGAACGAAACCTCTATGGCATCGATTATTTTAGCTTTCACGGTACGTTAGATTAACGTTATCTAGGACAGTTGAAGATTACATAAATATATGGTTCCTCGGTTGGTTTCAAGATCCGAAAATTTATTTATGTGAATATGAGATATTCAATAAAGTATCCAAGCGTTTTCTTATTGATACGGAATTATTAATGAACTGAATAAATAAAATAATAGGTTTTTTGTATGGTGACAGCTTTCATAAATCAAAGTAAATCGCAAGCTGTCTTAAGTGTTTTAGTGTCAGGATGAAAAGGTTATTCTGATTTAAAACATGTTAATCAATGGATTGTTTAACACGAAGCTCGAGGTGATGCGTAACTTGAAAATACCAAGAATGTAATAAATGAAATAGTTGTTTACAAAATAATGTTTTGCTCCGAAGAAATAGAACCCAAATGGGAATAAAAACAACATTTGCAGAGTGATTTTTACGTCGTGAAAAATGTTAATTGAAATAAATATTTCATACCGTAAACAAACAACCAATGGCGTATGTGCTGCTATAGAAAACAAAATATCTGAGGATTTTTTTTTCATATGTGTTTTTAAATAAGGAAATTAAGATTTCTGACACACCAAAATACTTTGTGAAACAGTAAGGGCTATTATCATTGTTGAAGGCCGTACAAAGTCATATAGTTATTAATTTATGTGTCATTTGGTCTCTTATGATGGGTTGTCTTTTGGGCTACCAAACCCTATTTTTTTAAGTAAGTAATTGCTGGTCGAAATTGTAGGAGTAAAAACAAACTTTCAACATTATAAAAACAACAAATTTTGGTCACTGTGAGAAGCTTATTTGTAACGGGAATTACATGAAAAATACCACAGCCAGGAATGTCCTACACATACCACCAGAGTACAAATGCACTGTATATTATTTTGCGTTTTGTAAAATTTCAATTGATCTATTATACTTGAAAAATCATTTTTTAGATAATACTGTTATCTACAATATATTATGTTTAATAAAGTAGCATTATGATACATAGGACAAATGCCTGTTTGTAGAATACACACTTTAAACAAAATTAATGTTAACGAGAAAAGTATATGTCATTAGAATCGCCACATCAACTTCGCAAACATTACAAATGAATGATTCATGCATTTAGAAAAGAAGGAGGAAGATGGTAAGATAGTTATCATGTAGTCAATGACTAAAGAACAAACAACATGACAAGAAATATAAAAACTGAACTGAACAGGACAAATCTCACAAAAAAGGAGGCTGATCTCATGAAACATTATTATGCTGGAATCTTGCCTTTATTTTTCTTGTACGTTATTGTCTTGAGTTTTTCTTTATTTAAAATTGAGAATGGAATTCCAGTAAATAGTAAATACGATATAAAGATGTGTTCCTTTTGTCTAGTTTTGCACGCTGTTCACACATTTATCTCAGTGAAGGTCCCTGTTTCAATACTAACAGATGTTCAGGGATTTTTCAGTTAGATACGCTGCATATTGTTAGTCGTTAACAAAATATTAATATAACATCAATAGATAATAATGATATTCTATTATATTAAAGTACATGCGAATGTATTTATATCATCTGCCGTTTTTTTCGGAATTTCATAGTGCATCCAAGTTTGGGATGATTTGTAACTTATATCATATCTTATGTATGTTTTATTCTATCTTTAATGTCTTTCTCCCAATATATAACGTATGATAAAGTAAACACGTGAAAGAGATTAGTCTGTAGAATTAAAATATGTTTCGGAGTTTGGTGTGACGTTAATTTCACTGTACAAGTACACATTTATGTGTAAGGGTCATCTGCAACCGTGCTACTAGTGCTGTTTTTTTTCTCACAGTGTTGACAATCCATATGTTGGCTAGGCGTGGTCGTTTTGTTGTCTCTTTGACATATTTGCCATTTTAAATCTCAATATATACTTCTGTTTAATCATCGTTTCTCGTTGTTTTTATGTAACCTTTTGTTTTCGGACTTTTTTTCACATCAGGTGTGGTATGTTTGCAATCAATGATTTCTTTTGAATTCAACCTAGCCACCAACAATTCTCAATAGGGACAATCTATATGCCGTGATAAACTTTTAAATAAATATCATATCTTATGTTTTTTGCTATTCAGTTTTGAATTTATTTCTTCAAATATATATCGTATGATGGAGTAAAAGAGGGACGAAAGATACAAAAGGGACAGCCAACCTCGTAAATCTAAAACAAACTGACAACGCCATGGCTTAAAATGAAAAAGACAAACAAAAAACAGCACACATGACACAACATAGAAAACTAAAGAATAAACAACACGAACCCCCCAAAAAACTAGGGGTGATCTCAGGTGCTTCGGAAGGGTAAGCAGATCCTGCTCCACATGTGGCACCCGTCGTGTTGGATATAAAGTAAAATATATGGAAGAGATTCGTCTGTTAACCAGGTTAAACTTGTATTTGCTGTGTTAACAATTCAACTTTGATTACAACGTAAGTTATTATAGCAAATTCGTCGTCAATTACTCTGGTATGGTTTCTAAAATTTATCCCAGCACCGTTAATTAAACAAAGACAAATTTTCTAAGCATCCGTTATACACTACAGTACACGTCTTAACTAAATATTGGTCCATATAACATTCCTATAGGTTACAAGAGCGCAATTATTTGTTTACATTCAACCGGCAAAATGTTTACCCCAAGATGGTACTCAGAAAAAAACCTTTGAAGCTCCTGATTGGATGATGCAAGTTGGAATTTTTTTTTTATTTGAAAGCTTATCCATTTATGTTTGAAAATTGGAGAAAATTAAATTCATAATTCACAATGTGTAGAAGATAGAATTTTTTATTAACTGCGGATCCATTCAAAATTAGCCTTTCCAATTTAGTGCGGAATTAGGAAGCTTCCATAACAACTGCATTTTAGGGCACTTTTTGCCGTATGACCATATAGTTTTCTGTTTTGCTGTAATAAAGGCTGACATCTATAGTCACAAGAACTGCTACCTATTTTTTTGTAGTTTGTTTATTCTTCAAGAAATAAATTTTGAATACCACTGGGGAAAATGCATTACAAATAATTGCGATCTTGTAACCAAAAACGAAGTCATCAGTAAGTAATCAGTTTAACTCAACTTCAAACATTTATGAAGAACTAAACATTACTAAAATAGTAAATTGAAACCTTACTTGGTTTAATTAAGACATTTATAGACTAAATATTCTATCTGGAATTACTTTCTAATTGCATGTTTAATGTTATTTTAAAAAATTCCTGTACGTTTTCTTTGCATCACGACGGAAGGCTTTCAATTTTATACGATATGAAAGCCCTAGCCCTCTTAAAAGGACAGTATATATATAACTTGACAAAGGTCAATTATTGTCTGATGATGGTACTTAGATTTGCTTATCTAATTTTACATTCGAAAACTATTACCAAGAGTGGTAAAATTAATGTACTGACATCAGAATAATAACGCTATAGATATTTAAATTCTGACCAATGAATTATATTGCTATAGGATTAGGTCGGAATAAAAACAATAAATTAGAGGTAGAAGCCTAAATCGATATTTTTATTAAAAAGCATTTCCTTTGCTCATATACGTTACACACGTTTCGTGTTATTTACATACTTCCAATTACAACATTCAATATATGATATTATATCACCAGCATCTTTTTACAATACATTCGTATCCAAAATTAGATAAAATAGAAATAATAGAAATATTTACGCGAAAAACTAAACACCTTTAACCCAGAAAATCACACAAACACAAAAAAATCTGATGCTGTTTACGTTACTGCAAATCCCTATGCGCCCATATTGAAGGTTACACTTTGTAGATTATAATTTTTGACAGACTAAATGAAATTGACATATCACCTTTGAATTCAGTAGAGCTTTCTGAAACAAACTGGATACTCATTATCTTGCTCCGTCATTTACCATGGGAGATCTTAGATAAGGAGCCTGATTTGATATGATAATGACCAGACATAATGCCTTTAGGAATAAATAAATACGACGGAGTTTGATTATCAAACAATTGACAATATTTCTATATTTTCACTTTGAAATATATTACAATAAATCTTCTCAAAACTCTTTAGTGCACTTTGTATTAATAATTTTCGCATTATGCAATACATAATAGGGAATATGTTTCGAAGAAAAGACATAATTTCGGTTATTTAAATTGAAAAGATTCGTTATGAGTAATTTATCTGTTACGAAAGTGACAAACCGGTAAGGGTTAGAATAAAAACAGTTATTGATTTTTTCAAAGCTTGATTAAGAATCGAAGACCATTTTTTTTTTGTAGCTTCAGAGACAATAACAACCAAAACCAAGGAGTAAACAAAAAAAAAACCAAAGAACATATACATCAACAGTTATAAACAATAATTAAGAAACAACACGAACTCCATTAAAAACCGGAAATGAAACCAGATGCTCTGGAAGGGTAGGCATTGAAAATTTCAAATATTCAACTTCTTTTTTTCTCTGTAGCAAAATTGAAACAACAATTCACGTAGTAAATACACGTCTCTTACATATCATACGATATATCCAAGGACAATCAATTTCAAACATGATTTCATGTATGCAGAGTTTCTAATGTATTTTTTGTAGAATTGTTTATCTCTTTGTCATTAACCTTTTCACACATGGCGTTTTCGGCATATTTTCAGTTTATGAGTGTGTATGTCCCTCTGGTATCTTCCGCCCCTCTTTTCAAGGTTTTGACCTTTAACTAATATTTTATTTGAGAACACCATGATAAATAAACTGAACAAAATAGATATAGCAATACAATTCAGAATTCGGGCGTTTTTTTTTGTGTCGGTTTGTTCAAATGGTAGTCGTTTCGTAACTGGTATATTCGTAACTAGGTCAATCCGTAACCGAGACGTATGTATAAGGATGTTTTAACAACCTTGACTGTCTATACAGCCCTTGCACGGTCGGTAACTGAGGAGATTAGTACCTGGTGTAATTATATATGGTTATAAAGTGTGTCCCAATTAGTTTTGTCTTCAGAAGTGATTATCTCTCATTATGGTCTATATATTGAATCCAAAATACTTTTGAGATCTGTTCTTGTTTTATATATATTTAAAAATCATCAAAGTGTGCATTAATAATAACAATATCGTAAAATTTGGAAGAAAATCCAAAACGGAAAGTTTCTAATCTAATTGAACAAACAACAGCTCGAATGAGAGTAATTCTAGTAAAGCGCCTTGTGCTTATTTATTTTCTTATCATTACGATTTGTCTTAAAATTTATTTCGTGTGATATCTTCAGTTAAACTGAACGAATTTTATTATAAATGATAAAACGTATTGCATAAACTACTTTATGAAAGTTTATAGCGAAATAAGAGCATGTTGCTTATTGCGTAATGCTTGACTTATAAATGAATTACAATTGGAAATTAATTGTATTGAACTCCGTAAAACCCATTTATAAAAGCATAGAATTCAAATAGATATTGTAGTAAAAGTGATAGATCTCAATTGACTGTCCCTATGGTATCTTTAGTCCCTCTTTCATTAGGAAATATTTATAAAACTAGTTTGAAATTTCCCGAAGTATTTATATCGGCATAATATTAGTACTTAGACTTTGGAAATAGATTAATTTTCTTATATACTAAAATCATTATGGTTGAATATAATATGAATTTGTAGATTTTTAAGAATCGGAAAATAAACCGACGTTCCCTTGTTCCTGGTTCAAAGTAGTACAAAAACACGTTGTTTAAAATGTCGACAACAAATGAACCTCAACTTCGTAAACACTTATTTTGATATGCGTCGTTTGATGTGGTTGAGCTTTTGATTTTGCATTTTGCTTAGGGAATTTCATGTAGAATTTTCATCGGAGTTCGAAAATTTTGAAATTATATCTTGTCCTCTGAACCCTGATTGGTATTTAAACAACATGCTGAAACAGTTTGATAACGTTGTAGTCACAAGATAAATAAAGTATACCTACATGTTTTCCTACCTGGTCAGAATATTTGGATTCAGAGGCGAACAGTCCTCATTTTTTTCGACAAAAGTCTGTTTAGCGATGCATTACACACAGTATCAACGTTACAAGTGTTTTATTGGTTTGATATGGTTGATCTTTCGCAAAGGAGTCGAATATATAAACCCGAAACATAGACGTAAGAAGGATATTTAAATCGTTAACCTATCGTCAGAACATTAAGAGTCTAAATTGGGAGTTTTTGTGACTGACTGTAATGTTCACCACTCAAACTTCTCAGTTGGTCTTAATTTTACTCAATATACAATGTGAACTATACTCACACCTTTCACTTGTACTTGGACCTTTCGCTAGGTCACATTTGAAATAAATGAACGGCAGTTAGGTTACGATATTAGGAATAAATCAGCTATTATCTGTAAGACAGATATTCTATTACGGTCAACCAACTCGTAATGGTGTTCGTAAACACAGTCAATAACTACAACATGTACTGGTTGGGATAACTTCTGTCCAAGGGTCCGAATTAATACAGAGAGCAACAGCCAATCAATCGGAAGCAGAACTTCACACTACTAATGGATTATGTTAAGGATTATGCAAAAGACTGGGCTAAAAGAAAAGTTGACACTCTTTCGGAGTGGCTAAAATCAGTGAGACCATTGATTCAGATAAGAGTTAGTAAGCTAAAAGGGTCAATGAGCACCAAAGCTCCTTCCATCTTATAGACCCCCTTGGTAATAGAAGAGTTGTCTTAACTCCATGACAAATAGGTTGTCGTTCCAGCTGATAAAACCTCAAACAATATTGTTTTTGTTTGCAAGAAACACTATATTGACTGCCTGATTAAGGAACTTGGGATAAATAACATACTTGGAAATCCTACATATATACTGAGTACGCTTACGAAGCAGGAGATCCTGGAAAACCACAAATCGGTTCTAATTTCCTTTGGTGTTAATCCACAAAATGAGGGCAAGGATCTTCCATCCTTATATTGGATTCCTAAGCTTTACAAGAATCCTTATAAGGAAAGGTATATTGCAGGTTCTTCGAAGTGTTCCACTAATCCCCTTTCTGAAATTTTTACTACCATTCTCACTTCAGTTAAAGAAGGACTGCAGAAATATTCGGAAACCCAATATTCAAGAAGTGGTGTTAATCAGATGTGGATACTGAAAAATTCAATAGAGTTTTTGGTGAATTTACAATCTCAATCATTAAAACATTGTACCGACATTTAAATCTTTGATTTGTCAACTATTTATACCACTGTTCCACATACTAAGCTAAAAGTTCGACTGAAAGAACTCGTCAGCTTATGTTTCTTTAACAAAAAGGGCACTAGACGTTTAAAATATCTAGTTTTGGTTAGGAATTCAACTTACTTTCTGAATAATCATACAGAGTCAAGCAAAAAATACATCGAAGAAGATATTACTGCAATGCTAGACTTTTTAATTGACAACATATTTGTTGAATTTGGAGGTTTGGTCTTCCAACAGACTATTGGAATCCCAATGGGGACCAATTGCGCTCCTCTTGAATTTATTAAAGGGCTTGTACAGAAAGGAGAAAAGAAATAAGCCCTGTCTTTTAATTTCACCTCTCGGTATATTGATGATGGTCTGTCTCTTAATAATAATAGTTGCAGTGATCACTTACATTTAATATATCCAAGTAAACTTGAAATTAAAGATACTACCGACACAGATAAATCTTCTTTGTATTTAGACGTTTTTCTCGAAATGACTACTGATGGTACATGTAGGTTAGATACCAAATTTATATAAATACATGGTGATTTTAATTTTCCTATAGTCACCTTCCCAGTAGCACCAGCATATGGAGTATATGTGTCTCAATTGATACGTTACTCTAGAACTAGCTCAAAGTACGTTGATTTTGTTGAATGAGGAATACTGCTTTCTAAAGAAGTTGCTAAGACAGGGCTTTGAAACAATCAAATTAAGGTCATCACTCGAGTAATTTTACGGTCGCCATATGCATCATGAGCTGATTGGCCAAAAGCGTGTCAGAAATCATATCTGATATTCTTCCTTCGTCATAATAACCTTCTATCATTACCGAACTGAACAAAGAAATAACACGACGGGTGCCGTATACGGTGCAGGAAATGCTTACCCTTCCGGAGCACCTGATTTCACCCGCGGTTTTTAGTGGAGGTTGGGGTGTTTTCTATTTATTATTTATAACTGTTGATTTTTTGTATTTGTGAGTCTTTGTTTACTCCTTGGTTTTGATTGTTATTGTCTTACGATGGGACGTATTCAACATCATTACTTGGAACTCTTTGTTTTATAACTTCCTTGTTTAATAACAGCAAAAATCTATCGCAAAAATCATAATAAGACATATAAGAAACGGAGAATAGTTTCAACTGGTGATATATACTCCGCATGCAAGGACTGTACAAATATTCAACATAGTCACCAAATTTTGAATTTTTTTAAGTGAGAAACCATCATCTGGATATCATTAAATAAAATTAAAGTTTCCCTCTTACGTTTTTCTTTCTTCCTTCGAAGTTTATGTACACATTTTGTTCCCATGGGAATGCCGACTGTTTGTTAAAAACAAACTCCTCCAAACATAACAATCATATTGTCAATCATGAAATCAAAGATCCTTATTATATCAGATTTAAAGACTTTTATTCAGTGATTTAAAAACAAATTAATGTCCAAAGACAAATAAAAACATGTGGTCCTTCGACATATTCAAATGATCTTTCTGTAGATATAATTGCAAACGAAATATCAGTATTTGCAGACAAAAAAGGCTGGTGCTCATAACTGTTAGAAATAGTCAGCTGTATCCTTAGGGCAGAATCTAGATAAGTGGACAGTCTACATCTATAATTGTATGACCTTTAATGCAGACAAAATAACATCTTCGTACTTAAAGAGTGCCGGAAGTCATACAGCCTTAATAGTATCTATGAATAGCACCCCGCTAGACAAAAGGTCAGACTAGACAACGTGGCATAACTTTATTTTATAATCCCAGATGTACACGTCACATACAGGTTATAAATGCAAAACTTGTTGACGACTTCAAGAAATAGATACTTATATTAACCTATAAGAAAATCTCTCGACAGACTGTATATTGGCTTAATTTGAACAATATTGGAATATGATTTGGGATAACAGTATAAAGAAAAGATCAGAACTTATTGAATGTAAACAGTGATCGACGCTGTTCGAATTGCAACTGGGATTATAAAGAGAATACCCGTATGGAAACTATATATATAACATGTATTAGGAGTTAAGATTAGATTCTGTCAAAACCGGCCAACTGAAAACAAATTGTCACATATTTTGTACTGGTTTTGGGAGAATTCCATATCTATTGCTGCATGTATCGTGTAATTTGTACAAACACTAACTATAGACTATTCCTTATCTCCTATATGGTAATTTGTCACACAATTCTGTGTATGCCTATGAAATCACGAAGAAGATTATTGCCATTCTCATTTATGTCCATTTAAAATTATCACATATACACGATACAAGAGATCTTTTGAAAACGTGGGACACCTCAAAATATTAAAACCGTAAGTCCTTCCACAGGATCACATATGTCTAATGATATAATAATGATTCTTGAACATGTATGAAACATCTGATTTAATAATGTAATTGTTCAAGATTCTAGAACTACATGAACAGCATAATAAGTCTTACTTCAGCAAGAAAGGATCATACAATACATGGAGTACCTACAACTCGGATTTTTAATGGCTCAGTGTTCAGCATCATATTGTTGTCTCTTTTAGACTATTGGTTTAATATGTTTTGATACTTTTGTATACCTGTTTTCCCCATTGCTTTGTCAGTTTATTTGCGACTGACGAACACGTGAGTCCCTTTTGTATCTGTTGGCTTGAATGTCTGCAATAATTTTTTTTTATTTGTTTTTCAAAATTCAATTGAAAATTGCTGTCTTTGGAATAAGATGATATGCCATCTTAAAGTATTGCAAAATAAGGCACTATATAATCCTTTTACTAAAAGTTAAAAGAACAATTATGTTAAAATAGGGTTATTTTGTAAAATATCAGTGAGACAGTTTTTATTAAATTTCTATTTACTTGTCAATGTTTTTTTGCTAATTTATTTCAGATATTTATTCAAACTGTTTATTCAAACTCATGCCTTTGTTATTCTGGTGTGATTTTTTATTTAAGTTAATGTATATGTCGGAGTAAACTATAGCCTTTATTATCACTGAACTAATTCACATATTGTTTAGGGGACAACTAAAGCACGCCTCCGAGATGCATGGTTGTCTATGGTGAAGACCCATTGGTTGCTTTTGTTTGGTTTTGCTTTTTATCGGGTTGTTTTCTTTTTGACACATTCCTTATTTCAATTCTCAATTTTATATAAGTAGCTAGCAAGAAACATTGTCACTGATTCATATTTTTTTTATATTTGAATACATATAACAATTTCGGCATCTATTAATTTCTCAGAATAAGATATTTGAAAATGTAAGATTATTCTTTACATCTTGCATTAGGAATTGCATTAGGTTTATATTTGAGCAATGCAATAGCTGGAAATTGAATATTTTAAGTCAGGTATAAATGTGATTTTTTTTTCACAACTTTAGCATGTTAAATCTATATTATCCGAGTGATTTTGTTTTCGAGCCAGACAAAGCTAGAATAAAGATACAAATACCGTACTCTCTGGTTGAAAACAATACGGATCATGTTTATTTCATTTATAATAGTATTTTATATGATATATGTTTATCATATATATCTTGATATAATGTAATTCCTAAAAAATACTACTTGAGCAATTACAATATGAAAGAAAGATAGATAGAAAACAAAATAATACACAGAAACGAACAACCTACACGATGTACATGGTACGTCTTCATTTAAGACAGTATGTACACGATCAATAATAAGTTTTGAATACAGAAAATGTATGAAGAAGGGATATAAAGAATATAACAAAATAAAGTGTGGTTAACATGGTTAACATGAAATATGAAAAAGAATACGATAACTAGAAGGAAACTAAAGTAAATATCACGGAATTTGATGAGACTGTCATCAAAGTGAGAGGATAAACGCTATAAAACCAGGTTTTATCCACCATTTTCTACATTTGAAAATTCCTGTACGAAGTCAGGAATATGACAGTTCTTGTCCATTCGTTTTTGATGAGTTTTGTTGTTCAAAATTGCCATATGATTATAGACTTTCCAAATTGATTTTCCTCTAAGTTCAGTATTTTTGTGATTTTACTTTTTTCATATACTTTCTATATCTTACCTTTGTTCAAACACCAGCAGTTGTAATCACGCAAATAGTTCTAACATGTTCACACAGTTCTTTGAAATCACTTCGAATTCTCGGTTTGTGTAAATAGCTGATTTTTTTTATATTTATTGTGAGAATTCAATTCAAAATCCAGGACGGATTTAGTATCCCCCCATGTTCTTGGAAAAATTTTGTTGATTATATATAGGGTCACTGGAACATGAACAAAACAGGCCCCTTCATAGAAAGTCAGTGCGCTCCATATTATGAACTTTTCTGAATCCGCCAAGGAAGTATTATATAATGCATTACTGTCTGTTCCATTCATTGAATTTAAAGAAATAATTTATAAGAAAAAAACACAGTTGAAGTCTTCGAAAAAAAAATGAGTGCACTTAAATCTCAACTAGTTATAAAGATCAAAAGGTGTTCCAGTTGACATAATTACACTGAGGTTCAAAGACATATGCCATTCTCAAAAGTGAAAAGAAATGCAAGTCACTCTGAAAAGTAATTATTGAAATAGAATGTCTGTATACATGTATTGAAAGAATAAAAATCTAATAGATACATGTAGCAATCATCCCAGACCATTATGAAAGCATCATCACAAGATTAAATGTTTATAAGTTTGTACGTTGCCTACATCTGGAAGGTGTAAATAAACTCAACCTAGATACCAGGATTAACATTTTATATTAACGCCAGGCGCGTGTTTCGTCTACAAATGACTCATCAGTGACGTTCGATAAAAAAAGTTACAATAATCAATTACCCTGTAAATTGGTGCCAACTTTTACCTAAATGCTATGTGTAAAACTTCATGTCTTGCTTTATCAATCAGCCTTTTGAGTCATTTGTATTAAGAAAAAAAAGGGTTTTCAGTCTTTACAGTTGTATCCGTAGGTTTTCATTATTACAGTTCATTCTAATCCGATTGTACCACCTTAAACAATTCTTGATGTATGCAAATTGCGTTACGAAATTGCATACTCTTTTTTCTAAAAGGGTCAATCTATATTTAAATATGATTGAATCAAACAAATACTTTATAATTAATTAAAAAAACAACATATTCAATCAAGTCAGTATTTTAAGCCAAAATTTTGAGAAAATGGGTAAAAGATGCAAAAAATGATTTTACAAGAATCATGTACATCCCATATCATTTTGGTCTATTCAAATTTCTTAGATATGTATTTTTTCAATCATTTATGACAAAAAAAATTGAAATAATATGCATTTTGTTCTTAAAACTGAGAAAAATCACAAAAATGCAAAATTGACAGCATGGTAAATTTTACACAAAAAAGAGTCAAAATATGATAAAACTTTCTTATATTAACACCTACCTATAGTTTTTATGAGTAAAATTTATTCAGATTGGCCCACTTCATCTTTATAGAAAGTATGAAAAAAAGTTTAATTGTGGAACTGTGATTTTTTCCCCGATAATAGCCCCAAAACAGGTAAACAGCGATGAAAAACGGGAAAATCATCAAAATTAAGCATTTTCAAAGAGCCGTAGCAAAAAAAAAGAAGTGCACCACCTTATGATTTTTTCTTCACCAATTATTTTGTTACAGTCTTATAAACCTGAAAATCAGGTTAAGGAAAAAAGTTTAATTCTTGAAATTTTAGGCTCCTCAGAGGTGTACATCCTTAATATATATATATATATATATATATATATTGGCAACAATGGATTAAAGTTCTGCTACGTCGTAATTGTTTAACGATGCAAAGGTTGTGAGCATAGTTTTATTTATCAACATTTTTAAACCATTGTGCGGTAACGAAAACCGTTGTTATAATATTTTCATTTAAAAAGCTCTGGTTTTCTTTGACACCAATACAGTTTTTCAATTTAAAAAGCATCTACAAGATCGAAAATGTATAATAGATTGTGATTTGAAAAAAAATACTTCATTCGCAGGCTCAGTTTATGTTGTCTGCTCATGTGAGAAAATGGTTTGTCTCGAAGATTAAATCGTCTCGTTAACCACATAGATGCTGTTACTGCGATAACCTATATAATGATATTAGAGGTATAAGAAAATCAGACGATTTGATTTTATTGCCAGTGCGGCTTTTCTCCATCACGTCTAGAGATAAGGGCGAAAAAGTGTATCTGTAGCGCTGATAATTTTCTTGTTCGGATAGATATGTCACTGAGATCCAGTCAGAAACGTTTGGATTGTTAATGGAAAGAACAATAACAATATATATGTATGAAAATTAAATTATCATGCATGGTTGATTTTCTATTTTTTAAAAGTTTCTTAAGGGACTCTTACTCGTGTGAAAAGAAAGAAAAATTCGGCCATTAGCTCGAGAGCTATACTTTTGGTTCCAATAAAAATGTTGAAATTGAAAGAAATGCGTTGTCAATGAGGAATTAAACAAAATGATCACTTGTTCTTCGGTGTAGCATTTTTAATCTCGAGCTTATTTAACAAAATATGTCGAAATAACATCTGTTTAGTTGAACAACTGACCCAAAGGGTACGGGTATTCATACCAGCTCATTATTGGACTAATTTCGTCCCGGCGTCAATATATCACTGTTGAATGCATAAAAATGGAACGAATTCGTGGAGAAAAAGCTAAGGATGGTTGTCTGATATATCGTGTTTGGAGAGTGCATCAGGTTCTGCACAGTTAGTCATTAATATTGCAAGAACTCATCTGAGGGACCTGTTAGTGGTTGGTTGATGGATCTGGCTATCTTTTTATTTTGTCCTATTGTTTTGTCGTATAGCTTTTCTCATGTTTAGATTAATAAACATTCTTCGCTTTCAAAAATTCGACTTCGAGCGTTCTTGATGAAGATAAATCCAGAAAACAGCTTCGAACGCATGAAATTTATAACGCATTGTTCTCACTTTTTTTTATAAACTAACATAAAATCAATTAACGAGAAATTTTCTGTATATTCAATGAAAGATGGATTAAAATTCAGTTAAAACATGAAATTATAGTTTGGTCACTGCTTTGAAAAACCAAACAACGAAACATATTGATTTCATATCCGTTTAATGACAATTACAATGACAACAATCTGTGGAATTCAAAATCACTTTAAATTAAGACACACATCACCACTTTCATTACAATATTTTGTCTTTTACCGTATAAAAGAAGTTTGTCTCCCGTGAAAATATTTATAAACGTCTAATTCCCCCATCCAATTGAAAAAATCGCTGACTCCATGCGTTCTAAAATTTACCCTCCTTCAACCGATTACATTCTTTTCTGTCCGTCATAATCTGTTCTTTCGCCGCTATTTTGGTCGTAAAGACTGCTCTGTAGCCTGTACATGTGCATCCAGCTTTGGTTATCTTAATAAAGATGTCTTATATTATCATTATTAATAATTCTCTTAATATTCGTTAAAGATAGAATATTCAGTCTTTTGGAATCACAATTATTTCTCTTTCTAGTTCCAGATTTGTTTAGAGCAATTTTCGTTTGTGTCTGTCCTAGCATATCAACTGTTTATTATGGAAGCAAAGATATATTTAACTAATAAAATTGATAGCTTTTAATCAATTTAAATGTATGATAAGCTTCATGTACCTTCTTTGTGTGTGGGTGCATCCAGGTTGTAATTTGATTGTAGCAATACAAAGTGTCATAGTATAATAGTATAAATCAAAGCAACTGTAGTATAACCACCGCTGTTGGTGCCACATGTGGAGCAGGATCTGCTTACCCTTCTGGAGCACCTGAGATCACCCCTAGCTTTTGATGGGGTTCGTGTTGTTTATTCTTTAGTTTTCTATGTTGTGTCGTATGTACTATTGTTTGTCTGTTTGTCCTTTTCATTTTTAACCATGGTGCTGTCAGTTAATTTTCGATTTATGAGTTTGACTGTCCCATGGTATCTTTCGTCCCTCTTTTAAATATTCGTAAATCGATTAAGTGAAAACAAATTATGGTTACAAATTGCAACCGATTGAACACATCAACAATAAGAAAAAAACAACGGAACAACATTAACATTGCACTGCAACAACAACATACTCCAACATACACAGAAACGGTTGTTATTTTTATAATATTACACATGTGTATAATTTGAATAAATTTTTACCACTATTTATGTTATTATTGCTGATCTTAATTTCCATATAGGATTGTCAACCACTGTTTGCTGTTTCAAGTATGCTTGAAGATTACTTTTGTTTCAAGTACGTTTCTCAATAGCTGATGCATGTGTATGTTCCGGTCTTTGAAAATTAAGGATTTTCCTAATACGGTATTAAAATATAGTGCTCACAGCTGATGTTTTCATCTTGTTTTACTCATATTACTTTTATTCATTTTGATTCACCAATAGTCATACCTAAACATAATTCTCAAATTTATTACAGGTGACGGATTTTAAAATATATATATATATAAACGAGTTGATTGCTTCAATACTGCAATTTTGTTTTTGGAATTTGTTATTGATATAACAACCAACTAAGGCCTTTCCTGGTATAAACAGCTGGTTGGTTTACTCGATAGAAAACGTTTGCGAAAATGCAAATGCAAATTTATTTAATGAGACAAATCGAAGGATATGTATGAATATTTTAAGTTTTACTATTAACAATGCTTACAACTCAACTATTTACAAAATGAGATTAATATACAATCATGAAGTCTTTTTGCCAAAGTGGTTTTTTTTTTACCAGAAACAAGAATTTAAAAAAAATCAGACTTCGATATGCTTCCCTATATGCGGAAAAAGCATAAACAATCAAATAATGGTACATAACATGCACCAGACACAACATGAACAACCACAAACTAATCAACACGAATCAATAACAAACTGTTGGTGATCTCAGGTGTTCCGTAAAATTAAGCAAATCCAGCTCCATATGTGGCACCTGTCGCGTTGCTCATGTCATTATAAACCCGATAAATAGTCGAATTCGGTAGGTCATATTCGTGAATAGGGCATAGGGTTACAATGTTCATTTGAACAAAAGACTAGAAAACATGTACGAATCAACAATACAGAAACAAATTGTTGATCTAACTTAGAAGTTTGCATATTTGTTTAAATCTTTGCCGTGTATGTAATGGCTTTCTTCGTGATGATGCAATATCGCCGCTATGTAATAAGCAAAGTATCCATAATTGTGTCATATGTGATGAAGAAGAAGAAAAAATGTGCGTAATGTGATTTCATATCAATAAATCCTTTTGTTATTTTGTGAAAATGTACTTTCTATCAAGCTATTTTCAGATCAGAAGTAAAAAGGATTCGAAACGCATATTCTTTTTCAAGCTTAAAGTAGTGCACAATTGTATTCGAAATACAGAAGCTTGAACAATAGAATTTTAGAAAAGAACAGAAATGATACATCAAGCTCGGAAATGTGATTTCAATGAAGATGCAAGAAACAGATTGAGCTCACCGAATTCGATTTCTTCCTACAAAATAAAACATGTACATTTCCTTTTTGCTCCAATATTAAAGTTTTCTCTCCTCATATAGGTAAGCTACATGACTTTTGAATCAAAACAATAACAATTATCTTGTTTTATCAAAACAGTCGTAAAAATGATTAAAAGATCTTACGTGTCTTCACTTAAACGAAAACATACGATATACATTTAACAATATTTTTAAGTCAACCTTTAAATGTATTTTTGAAGAAAATATAAAAAAAAAATTTAAACAATTTACAATGGAGTATATGTGTTTCAATTGATACGTTACTTTAGAGCTAGCTCAAAGTACGTTGACTTCTCAAAAGTTGCTAAGACAGGGCTATGAATCAATCAAATTAAGGTCATCACTCAAGAATTTTTACGGTCGCCATCATGAGCTAAATGGCCATTATGACAAAAGTGTGTCAGAAATCATATATGATATTCTTCATCAGTCATAATAACCTTCCATCGTTACCGAACTGAACAAAGAAATCACACGACGGGTGCCGTAAACGGTGCAGGAAAGGCTTACCCTTCCGGAGCACCTGATTTCCCTCCTGGTTTTCAGTGGAGTTCGTGTTGTTTCTTATTTATTATTCATAACTGTTGATGTAAATGTCCTTTGTTTTTTTTTTTAGTCTTCGTTTACTCATTGGTTATGATTGTTATTGCCTTTGACCACAAAGTATTTATATATTCTTTTATAAATATTTAGATTGCTCAATTTCAAAATTAACAGGTATTTTAGTATTTCTTAGGAAATGCATTAAGAATGGAAACTGGCCATGTTTCAACGAGAAAACAGCCAAAGAACACAAATGGATCTCCTATGTAGCGGTAACTCACACATTCGGAACCAGGCTGTGGTAGTAATCTTCAATGAGTTTATTTTCAAGTTACAGAAGTATGTTATGACATGCAAGAAGATCACAATGGTTTATACACATTTGATGTAAACCGAAATTTACTGAAGAAATTACTCAATATTATTTTATAGATATGCTTATCGTCAATGTTGACTGTCGACTTTGCTGGTGTAATTAGATTCGTGAGCTAGCTATGATTGATTCACACAGTCGTTATGTAATGGATATGTTATTTATTATTACATATATGTTATTTATTATTACATATATGTTATTTATTATTACATATATGTTATTTATTATTACATATATGTTATTTATTATTATATATACTAATCAGCTCACATATTTCTCGAAATCAAATGTTCATTCCCACGAAAGTGTTAACATGTATTAAAATGGTATCAAATGAAGTAAAAAAAACACAATTACATAAGCGAAACCATTTACAGGCTCAGATAAAAAAAAATATGCTGGTACAAATAAAACAATATTTTGGTGCGAGTGAAATGATCATAGGCAAAATTGGAACTTATGTGAAAAGTTATAATAAAAAAAATCGCAAATTTGTCAAAATTCTTTTTTAAAAATCTTCTCCTCAAAAGTAATAAAAAAATGATTCGTTGTATTCTAAAATATGTCCTAGTTTAATCCTTCTGACGACAAATATTCTTGAGGTTAAACAAATAATTCGAAAGAAATTTTCCAGTAACGTCTGTATTTTTAGTATACATCGTGATATACATTGATAGTTCACCTATTGTTATTGTTCATGGAAAACGTTTTTTTTCGAAAACCATAAATAACTATATTAAAATAATGATTTTGTGTAACGCTATTATCTTTTCTATAAGAAAGTCTATATTTTTGTTGATTGAATATAGGGTTTCGTAAAACCATTGCTTCGCTTCCGTTTCCTGGAATTTCTGAAAGCATTGCTACTATCACTGCCATTAAACAGGATACTAGTTTTATGATTTATATCCTCGGATGTCTCATAAAAGAAATAACTAACATACTTCCGTTTTCTGCCACAACAGGTACAAAGTCGGCATAAGTTTTTGAATTCACGCTTAAATTTCTCCTGTAAAAGAATACAGAAAATCTAAATATGGAATTAAAAAATGTGGGAAAAGAAATCATATAGATTTATACGGGTTTAAATCCAAATAAACCTCAACAATGATAAGCTTATAAAAAATAATCTTCATCTGAATTATGTTCATACATCAAATTTTGTAGTCAAACAAGTAAAATCCAGCAACATGATTTAACTTTGACCCCAAATGAATGTCACAATGTAAGCTTGCAAGCTTTTTATTCCCATGGAAACCACCAGAACAAGAGTAAGTACTTCGGCGTTGACATATATATTTTACTACGTTGGTTTGTTTATATTCTGTAATAAATGTTTTATAAAACGTTTCTTTTACCAAGGCAGGAAATTGGCAGTTTTTATCTTATAGTTCGTTTCTGTGTGTATAAATAAACTCATCATAGATACCAGCACTAACTTTTATATATACGCCAGACGCGCGTTTCGTCTTCAAAAGACTGTCAGTGACGCTCGAATCCAAAAAAGTTAAAAAGGCCAAATAAAGTACGAAGTTGAAGAGCATTGAGGACAAAAAATTCCTAAAATTTTATGTGTTTCCCTCGGTTTTAGCTTGTAACCCGGATTTGTTTCCTTTCCATCAATTTATGATTTTCGAACAGCGGTATACTACTGTTGCCTTTATTCATAACTCGAAACGCTTTTTCTACTTCTATGCATACATGTAGATTGCCTAGGGATCACGTTTATGGCAAGGTTGGTTGTTAATGCTCTTCAACATAGTTTTGGATAAAACAATTTTGAATGGAACTACACTGTTTAGTTTTTATGCAGTTGTAATATGCTATTGGTTTCTGTATGTCGTCTTTCGTTTGCTATTTTGTTCCCATGGCAATGTATTTCTACTGACTTTTTAGAAGTCCTTATTACGCCATTGGATTTGCTTCTTTATTTAAATGCCTCTTACATTTACATCATTCTGTAATAAACATCCCTTCAAGAATATTTACTATGCCATTTCTGTAACTTGAATTCTAATTAAACAAAATCAAATGACATTTGTAGAAATCCTTCGTGATTTGTGTTTTACCTCTGAGCACAAACATTTGTGTTTTTCGTTCCTGATTTATTGAATATAGTTGAAACTATTACGTAATAGCTGTGATTTGTTACAGACTAGAAACACATTAATTTAGGTTACACATTCGTATCAAATGAAAACCGTCCGATGGCACTGCTGAGGGAGGTTTTCTCTTCGAGATTTTCACCTAATTAGCAGTCAACACCTTTCTTTTATTTAAACATTGTCATAACTAAGGTCATTGTAACTATTGTATGAAATTTTAAACCCGTAAGGATTTATAATTGGATTAATAAGTATTTCTATTTTTATTTCTATATTTGTAGCCTATCATTGATAACGTCGTAAATCAACTGTTTATAATAATTTAATTTCAACATACGACGAATTGTCAACCAAAGGAAAATATTACCTGGTCGATGTTTTGCAAAACCTGTTGGGTTATTTGGCCCGCAATGCTTTTAACTTTGTATTTGATTTGGTTTTCATCTTAGTTTTTTTCGATTGTCACTGAAGATTTTATTTTGTAGTCTTGTGTACAATATTTTAAGCCTGTTATATATTATGAGTGTAGTTTGTTTGAAATTTTGTTTCTGAAAATGGTTTTGTAGAAATATGTTTTTAAAGATTTTGCAAACTGTTATATCTTGTTAGATTAGTTGAATGTTTCGCATTTTTTTCGAAAACTTAAATCCGCATTTATGTTAAGGAATATCATGAAAAAAGGTTAAAAATAATACAGTTGGTTACAAATTGATTTGGTCGTCTCTGAATGTTGATTTTAATATTTTAGATCTACTGAACTTTTGAGATATATTAACCAAACACAAGTCAAATAAAGAATGATATCAATTAAAACAAAATTAAAAAAATATAAGTTGTTGATCACAACCCCTAAACATATAAGTTTGTAAAAGGCGATAATGTAACACAAAATCCATCAAAAACAAGGGTTGAATTAATTTGCTGATCAACCGATTCTGGTTCACCTTTGAACATTCTAATAATACTTACATTCAAAAGTCCATATATGAAAGGATTGTAGCAGGAGTTGCTCATGGCCAACCAGTTTGAACAAAACCAAACTATATTTATATGTTGATATCTAAAAGAATTAGAAGACTGTAACATCACTTCACGTATGATCAATACATAATTGAGTGGACAAGTATGAAACATGATTACGTGTTTTAGTAGTTGTTATAATTTACAATAACAGAAAATGATTCGATTACCCTTCCTGGGCACCTTATTACCCACGTGTTTGTTGTGTTGTTCGAATAGTTCATTTTTTAAGTGTCTTGTATACTCATTTTTACCTTTTTTTTTACTCAAGAGTATAAATATCCCGTTGGTACCTTTAGCATCTTCGTTGACACATATATTACATCATGACGAAATTCTAGAATACACAGTATATAACATGGTTTTTTATTGGTTCAGTCCTTCCGTCCAATGATCAATTCTACATGTATAGTAGGGCGAACACTTGTTAAAAAGACATAAATTGGAACTTGCTTTGTAGAAAACAGACTTTGAAATTGATTTAAACGTTTTTCTCGTTGATAAGTGTTTGAACATGTTGAATACTCATAAATGCTGCGAATGCAAATTTTCAGGTGTTTAGTTTGTATATATAAAGGATCGTACCGATGCCATCTAGAAATGAACGCAAACACGCCTTTTAACATTTGTGGAATATATATTGTCAGTATCATGTCAAACTGTATAGAAAACACTACTTACTCGTTTATAATGGGATACACTGCTGATATGAAGTTATATAGCTGAAGTGGTAACCAGCAAAACGCAAACAGACTTACAACAATGATGAGCATCTTTACTACCTAAAAAATAAACAAAAATTTGTTGGTAACAAACAAAGCTACATTTGCAGAAGATAAATTTAACAGTCATTATCATGTACAGCTCTGAGTCTGCGCTAGTATAGATATACCTAGAGTTATATCACGGTGTTCTTTCAATAGTCCGGCCGATCGGTGAAAAAATTGCTCAAATAATGAGGAAAGCACTTTTTTTTTGCAAGATGGTACATTTTTGTGTACTGAGCAATATTAGCTATGGACCCACCCTCAAAATTCAATATGGCGGCTTATTTCAAGATGGCTGCCGTCCGTTCTTAAATATTTTCCAGTATTGCACAAACCACAGTGGATTTGATGCTGGAAGCACAAAAATCAACATATTTGAAATACTTGGTGTACTTAGCAAGATTTTGTTCTGATCTATCTATGAAATACAAAATGGTGGCTATTTTCAAAAGGCCGCGTTGAAAAATAAGCAAATATTCATTATTGGGAATTGACCTGAATATAAGCATTTTATTGATGTATAGTGTCATTTAATATCTGTCCCAGTTCTGTCCTTTTTTATTTTGCCTTGTTTGTCATTTCATACACAAAGTAGTAACTTTCATTAAAAGCTGCACTATTTGTTGTATTGGGTCACACATAAAAGCTGTGATTTGGGATTTATCTACCTTAAGATATAATCCAGTGCTTATCTTATTTCTTGGGTCGCAATATTTTGCCATTTGAGATATTAAACTGTGAATTGAGAATCATTTAAACACACATCAGTGAAATGGCAAGAATTGAGGACAACAAGGACAAGAACATTGTAGCAGAAACTGAATCACTTGGGGATATGGAGAAAACAACAGCTGGAGAATGACTATTAAACAATTGTACTAAGAACTTTTAGCAGATAGAAAACATAATGCTAAAAAAAACAGCTGAGATTTACGCAATACAAAACAGAGCGAAGCGCAAATTGATAAAATATGTGTTGGTCTCATTACGTTACAAGCTGTACTGAAAGAGGCAATGAATATTAATAATAAACAGATGAGAGAAATATCTCAGCAACTTCAGCAGTCTGAAGACAGGATGGACCACAAGGCTAGTAATAATTGCTTGGCTGAATTGGTGGTCAGACCAATAAGATATTCAATTTTGTGGTGAGACGAATGGACAAGCTGACAACAACTGAGGAAGGAGACACAGTTCAATTTAAAATTCATTTGATCAGCAGGGTACCTTCCAACAACTGGCATCTGTTGTGAATGAATTACTGGACATTTGAAATAAAGAAGTTAAAATTCCTGCAATGGACAAATCATTTAAGCCAAAATTTGACCTTAGCCAGTAAAACACAATTTTACCAAAAGTACACAACACAATCCATGCCCTGTGTCTTTCCCCAATTGTACTTCGCATGAACCATCAACCGCGCAAACTCTGTTGAAAGTGTCTTCGCCTTAAGTCAAAAGTCCTATGTCAGGGCCTTTGGCCCTGCATGAGACAGTTCAAAGTATTCAACAACAATCTCCATTTAAGAACATAATATAAACCTCTACATGCTCTAGTACTAATCAAGGATAAAAGGCAAAAGGCTTATGTGTCTTCCTCGCACACTTACCATCTACTATGAGTCAATAATATTTGGGTCATAGCAGCACACCATTACAGAAACAATTGGCTGCAAGGATTCTATCAAGTTTCTCCAAAGCTGAATGCAGTGCCTACTTACGGTATCATCTCCGTCGAGTCAATGTCAAATCTCACATTTATCACTCCAATTATGACATTCTCGTCAGCTACTAAAGTTCTAACAGGCTTCCCATAACAGCAAGCTAACTCCACTGACCGATCCAGGAAAGGTCAGAGGAAACCAAAATAGTGTGACAACACCGCTTCTTCAGACTCCTCTGTGGAGAGAGAATATACCCGATGGCAAGAAAATCTTGGTGCAAGGCACCGAAGCCGAAGCCCACAGCTCCCAAAAATGCAAAAACTCAATTGAAAAGGATCTTTGACTTGGGAGGCGTTCATTTACCAATTTGAACTAACTGCCGGTAGATGACAATGGGAAAACAGGGAAAATGTGTGTAGGCCCAAGATTGCCAGACCGATGTTGGCTTTTAGTACGCTCGCAAGGTAAACACAAAAGATGATTCCAAGGCCTTCAAAAAACATTCATTTCGAGCAGCGCTTCAGCAAGAAAGATGATAAAACCAGATTGGAACCGAGGCATTCCGTCGAGGATGTACAGACAAAGATTCTTCAAGGCATGTAATAGAGAGAAACTCAGAAACATTCAATTGAAAACCAGATGGCGATATATGGATCAAAAAGTGCCAATTATGACCATCGACAAGTCTACTTTGCTGATGGCGCAGTATCACCGACCGATAAAGGAAATATGAGAAGTCCTGTGGACAATGAGGTGCATATTAACCTCACCCAACTTGTCACAAAACTAGCTGACGTTATGCTTTCAACTAATCAGCATAACCGTGGATTGGCTGATCAATATAACCTCGGTTCTTCTAATCAAATAATCATGGAAGATCTCCAATTCAATGGTAGATAACCTGATCAGTATACACGTGGAAGATCTCCTGAGCAATACAATCGCGGTAGATCGCCAGATAGAAATACATTCAAGCTTAATGCCTATCGATCAGCAACACCCCCACTAAGCTAGAGATCATATAGGCCCTAAAGATTAACCCTAAACGGCTAGCATCTCCATGGACAAACTCCAGAAATCCCGGTTATTGCAGACAACGGTCACCTTCACCAGATACGGAGCAAGTCAAAGTGCAACCCCAACAATCGAGTCTTTAAAAAGCAAAGGGTCGGGCCAGTAGGTCAACGCACGATTCCATAGTCTATTGGCCATGAAACATCACCTCATCACAAAATCGGACAGAGGCCCACGGCCTCGTCCGATATTGTCATCAGACGAACCATTTGAAAGAGCTTAGCAGTACGAGGTACTATACATGACCAGAATGTGAACATGATTGTGGACACTGCTGCAATAATAACATTAGTAAATGAGAAATTGATTCCGGCAGAAAACGGAGATTTGGAGAACGTAACGCTACGTGGTTTGGGTTAACAGCTTGTTATTGGGAAGATTATAAAGAACGACTCTCGACATTAAAAGAGTAAACATACAATGGGACGTGTGCAAAGAGCCGTTAACAGACGATGTTATACTTAGGCTAGATATTTTGGACACACTGAGCGCAGTGATAAACCTGAGTACTCCCACAATTACCATCAACAATAAAGTTATAAATGCGGCGTTTGTTAACAGTGGAAACGAGATTTCAGTTCAACAAATTTGCATAAAACGAACTATCACAGTTCCGCCAAACTCAAAAATGACTGTTACCATTAAAACTAATAAAAGTGCTGACCAGGAGTGCATTTTAGGACCATGCTTGCTGAATAGTTGCGAATTGGTTTCGCACGTAGTTGGAAAAGGAAATAGTTGCCCCTTAACCATTTTAAATGATGGCAATCGTTTAATCCGCCTGAAGAAAGGTACACCTATTGATTACATAGAATAATTTGACGATGTAGTGGGTACGGCAGATGAAAACGCGATAAAAAGGGGACGAGAGATACAATAGGGACAGTCAAACTCATAAATCGACAATAAACTGACAACGACATGGCTAAAAATGAAAAAGACAAACAGATAAGTGACGTAAGACATGGCATTGAAGAGACATGAGACAAGGTGTTCAGATGAGTTTCCTACTACTCCACCACATTTAACCGACCTATATTAACGTTCAATCGACTCGTTTCAACCTAATTAATTATAACCATTAAAACTGAAAGAGTTTAAATAACAATTACAATAACATGTAACATATTGATTAACATTTTGAATTTCACTATATGTTTTTGTATTTGCAGCCATATTTGGAAATGTATGTGTTATAGAAATAACCATTTTTTTTTTATATTTTAAAATTAAATGATAACAAACTCAAGAACATGAAGTTCATTTTTAAAGAATCATTACTTTAATTTCCGAAATTATATAGAATACCTTTAGGACAATCTTGATATTTATACCTTTTTTCTGCCATCTTGAAAATGGCAGCCATATTGGATTTTTCAGAGTGGGTCCATAGCTGAAATCAAAGGGTATATAACCAAAAACTACTATGTAAAGTTTCATGCTTTCCTCATCAAGTGAGCAATTCTGCTCTATATCTGCACCAATCGGCCGGACTACAAAGCGAAAGAAGCACGTCATATAAGAATTTTAAACAGCATGGGAACCAACAAATTCAAATGACTTACAACAACATAATCAGAATCTTCACTACTCATAACAAAAGATAATGTGATTAAAAACATACACACTATAATGTTACTCTGATGTATTGGCTGGCTTCAGAATGTCTGATGTCAGATCCATAATAAACGCGGAATATAGAACAGCGAAATACTAACAGTCAATGATTTGCAGCTAAACATTTTGATGTACAGGACATAATAAACAGTTGATCAATATATTCACAAAAATAAATGCGTCCTTTATTTCTGAATTCTGACATGCCAAAATTAACATTTTATTTAGCGTAACTCTGTGACAAAAAATATGACTCATGTGACTTTAGTTGTCCGCTGTGATTTCCTACATAAGTACATGCTTGTATCAATTCACGAATACGACAGTTGTTTTCCATTCGTTGTATGTGTCTGAGATTTTGATTTTGCCGTTTAGTAAAGCTCTTTTCGTTTACCTCGGAGTTTGGTATTAACACCCCAAAGCTAAAAAGAGCGTTATTTCAAATAACATTGGGTTACCTATACGATTATAGATTGTTTCCAAAATGGTTATACATGTATTACACATTGAGTTTTACTCGGTTCTACTGTACTTTTCACACTGATAAAAACAAATACTGGATATTGCATAGCAAAAAAAATTATCACTGTTTTTCTTCTTTGGTGCATCTAGGTAATAACTGTAACAACGTTTTATCAACTGACACAAAATTACACAGTTGATAGTGCATGTAGTGTCATTGCATCTTCTCTCGTTCATCTATTTGACCATGATGACACTTTCTTTTTAATAACCTTTAATTTCACACGGAGTAGATCTACTTTACGGGAAAAGGAAGCTTATTTTTTCAATGTATTTCTTTATTTAAATAATGTAAGAATTTCTTGACATTTACTACACCGATATCAAATCAATTAAGTCTGCTACTGCGAGTTGCATGTTTTGGTTTTGTGATTTTTGTCAATTAGAGCGAAGCATGCCACCGGGTAAGATTCGCAATTAAATAAAGTTGAGATGATGTATAACAAATATTTTAGATGCTTCTGTTAATCTGTCTAATTGGATACAGAAAATGTAAAAACAATAGGAAATTTGACTAGAAATCAATCATTTTTATGCGCAGTCATTTCTAAATATTTAGTATAAAATTACACAGAAAGATGAAAGCATAATTAAAGTATTTATCTCGCTTGATCGAAAATATGGTAACTCTTGAAATACATTGAAATAATGATATTATATAAAATCATGCTAGATTTTTTTTCATTAAATTCTAATTTTATATATTGCTTTCTGCAAATCATGCATAATTAATATTTTATTTAGAATAATTTTTGCCATCACAAAAAGCCCTACCAGCGTTTTGTGTTATAAAAACGATGGTTTAATTTGAAGTTTCATTAATAGTTAACTTAGCTGTACATATCAGGTAGTCAATAGTGTTATCGAACTTTGATTGTCATATCAACTGACTGTTAAGTATAACTGTGTTTGCAATGCATGTATGACATACTTTTTTTCTGAAATGTCGTTTAATTGAAACAAAGTAATGATAAAACAAATGTGATAGACCAATGACAAGACATTTCCCCCTGACATTTCAGTATCTTAATCAGAACAAAACCAATTTTAGCAAATTTTCGGTTAATGGCTATTGAATAGATTTGTCATTAATACCATGACCTTGTCATATAAATTTCAGCACATTGATAGTGGTACAATTTATTCCTACTTTGATGTGATGTCCTTTATAATAATTGCTGTCTGGTCATTTTAGGATTTGACCTAATGGCAAATGAGTTATATATTTCTCAGTGCCGAATATATAGCAGAAAAAGGAAAAGGTAAAACATCTCTTTTATAAAAATGTATTAGGAACCACAATAATAAAAGGAATTCATTACAATGTAATTATGATTTGCAGCCCTTATGGTGCAACAAAGAAATAAACAGATCACAATTGGAAATCTTAAATAATCTTCTTTGTAACATAGTTGTGTTCTTAACCGACTGTTGCTTTAAATTTCTCGATGCTATTCCTTAAAGTCATATGAAACAAGTGACTGGTGAAAAAACATGTCTATCCAATTCTTAGACCAATGCATGTATATATCAGGCATTTAGTCTTCTGTGCACGATTTTTTCATTTCTTATGCCAAACTATCGTTTAATCGTAAACTGTTTTTTGTCTGTCTGTTATCTTTGAACAAATATGGCAGCTCATTAATTGCCTTGTTTTGAGTCGTAGTTTACCGATTGTCACCTTAAAGTAAACAATCAACAAAGAAGCATGGATACTGAGAACGTGTATAACATGAACAATCAGGTAATATTTTATTTCAATGACAGACCCATGCGTAATGCGATCACCGGATTTTTATGATAAGGGTCACACTTAGGTTACTTGCATACGGAACATATTCGGCACTATGCTCCTGGAAGCATTCAATTTAAAAAAAAAAAGTAAACGTCTTCTTAATGTGGACAAGTTAAAAAAAATTCTTTCAAAAAAGTTTATGTGCATCAGTGTTATAATGAAAACTAACCATTTAGTTATAAAAAAAAACATATGCATAATTTTTTTTTTTTTAATTTGAGGTTTCATATGATTTTAATAATCCTGTTAATATAGACTATGACCGATTTCAAGCTTGATTTTTTTTAATAGCAATTACTATTGTAGACAATATATATACTGACATCAACATTGATCGTTTTTATACCATTAACAGGAGAAGTCGCTATTGGCTTGGTAGGTATACTCAACACATGGTTTTTTCCATATTTGTTAATACAAGGACTAAAAATACTTGACGAATTCTTTATCGTAGAATAACAGCCCTACGTTAAAACGGAACGGAATAATAGTGACAAGCATAACATCAATATACACATTTAACAGTTTGGAAACCCGTTAAAAAAATACTAATACCAAAAACAAACTCACCTCTAACAATTGTCAAGGAAATACGTAGAGAAAAAAAACATCGAGATGTCGAAAAATGAAAAATATATTAAAAAAACATCATGATCTCCATCAATAAGCAACATGCAACCATCCCTACCATATAGTTACCTATAAGCACCGATATGAAAACAATTCAAGTTCAGCCTATCCCTGTCACACCCTTCCTGACCAGAATAAAGAAGTACTTACAAAAGCTAACAACACATAGTTAAGATGGTCTTACATGTTAAAGACAAACCATGTAGTGCGTTTCAGCTTATCTAATGCAGAATAAAATTATATATATAAAACAAGAAAGTAAACAAATAGCATTTAGATTGAAAATCAGGTTTGAAATATATGTCTGCGATCTGTTAAACGAAGATAGCTAATGGAAGTTATATATAGCTGTAGGTTAAATAATCTAGCTGAAGAAGAATTCAATTTACAACACTCATTACGGGGTTTATCAAGTTTCATGCTTTAAACATGTTAAAGGACATTAGCAGTGTAGGTGAAACGCAACTCATTTATGTCAAATTGTTAGGCTATTGGAATAGCATTTTAACCGAATGTGTTCTAGCCTATCAAGTAATAAGGTTTTGTTGTTGACTTTTGATGTCGGAATTAAGATTTAAGAACAAAATCGAAGTGGATTTCTATTTATGACTTTGTGATTGAGAGTTGCATAGTAAACACTGTATATTATTCTTTAATGTTCTTATCAATGTAGACCATTACTGATTTCAAGCTTACATATCAATATTGTTTAGAGGTAATATAAACATCTACATTTGTTTCGCTTACATATGATTCATATTCGTTTTCGTCAAGATAGAGCGTGGATCGAGGTGGCTTTCTCTCCAAAAAAACAATAAACCAATCTACATTTAATATTTAAGATCTTAGTTGAGTATTTAATAAATGTAATGTAAAATATTTCCGTGTATAGTATTCAAGTAAAACATTTGCATTTCAATGGGTATATTCGCTTATCATCTATTTATTGACCGCACATTCTATATGTAAATTAAAATAACAAGCGAGTTTCAAAAATTCAGACAGGCGTTTTCAGAAATATCTGTTTGACAGGCTGAGAAAGATTATAATGAACACAAAAACACATAGAATTTTAAAAAAATCTTTAAAGAAGTAAATTACAGTCAAATATGACACCTGTCTGAACAGATAACTACGGAAGCCATTATTCTATATAATTATAACTACGGAAACCATTATTCTATATAATTATGCTATTGAAAAATTGTTGACATGTATTACATAACTATTACAGAGGAGTAACCATCTTCTAAAAAGATTCTGTCTGATCAACATAGCCATTTAACTGTTAAACATTCTATTATCAAAAACAAAATGTATACTGCTCTCCTTTAAAATACGAGAAGGTTTTTATCGTGCATAGAGATAAATGATTGTTTGATAATTTTGTTTATAAAATCTGTCTTCATAACTATTTGTGTCATTCATTATTATAACTGCGTTCGGAAGATCAAGTACATGAGCGTGAGTTTTCTACTCGGATGGATTCATTCATTGCTGACATTTTCGATTGAAATTTATATTTGAATGGGTTTACATCGTTTGTTATCATAAGATGAAGAGAATGAACTGTTAATCCTAAAAGCAAGACACATTAGCACTATAACTACCTTTAACTTGTTAAATAATAGTCGGCTTACAACTTATTTTTCATGTAGTTATTTATAAGCTTGACCTTAAGCGATACTGCAAAGCCATCAGAGACTAATGCGTATCGTATAATGTCTGTTGAAAATGTTTAATTTAAGTACCATCGGTATATTAATTACATGTAATTATATTTAATTATTACATTTAGTACGGTGACCAGACCCAATATTTTTTAGATTTAATCGTCAAACATACTATATGACTATATCATATATCATTGGATTCGGAAAAATGAGTACTTTTGAAATATCGATGTCGTCAAAAAGAAATGTGGTGACAGTTTTACATAAAATAAGGTCAAAGATCAAATTCTTTTTTTCTTTTTTCTTCTTCCATACTTTTAAAATTTGAAGATATATACAACAATTAAGTTTAAATTTCAGATACAGACATTTTTTTCAAATCAATTAACAATGAATTACCTCGAAAATGTCAAAAAAAAAAAAGAATTAGGAAATCGATTTATTCTGGAAATTGGCGTTTTACAAACACTTGATCTATTATACACATATTCTGTTAAATTTACAGAAGTTATCTTGCTGGTTGACATTCAACTTCAGCACATAAAGGATAACTATTATTATTTTAACTGAAGCCTACTATCATGAAGGCGTATTTTGCCTAAGCTCATTCATGTAATTCATTAATACTAAAAAGCACTCAATACCTCGAAAACAGTTGCAATCAAAAATCCAATCAAAGAGATCCACACAACAGAATTATGCCAGAAGTATCTTTTGGTTCACCTGTCAAGGAACATGATTTGAAATGTCTACATAATTCTGAACTTTCCAGGAGAAAAGTTCCGGACATGTAGGGTGTTGTTGTGAACAAACACATGACTATTTTACATGGAGATTTTCCTTTCAATGAAAACACAAGATCCGGTAAGAATTCTGCTGACATATGCCCTTTACAATACACGGGGTGTAATGAATCATTAAACTATCGCCAGTCGTATTGTAAAATTGACGTAAATGGGGGTTAAGCAATGTGTTATGCGGTCTAAGTTTTTAGTTTGAAACACTGTACGTAAAACATGCTGTTCCAGTGCCGTCTCACAGAGAGGTAATCTGACTAAACTTACATCTTTACTAGCGACAAGCTTGACGCGCATTGGATAATAATTATAATGGAATGGGTTTAAAGAGATTTTTCTGATCATAGAGCTTTGAAATTAACTTTCATGAACAAGCAAGGGCTTTATCTTTGGCAATGTTATCGAAACTCTAAAAACCACTGAAATAGTCGTGCGTGTCCTTCAAAGTCTGGTAGATAGTTTGTTTACCTACTCCAAACAGAGACAAAGTTGTGTCGCATCCGGTAGGGCATATACAGCAGTTAGTAGTTTACAAATTGTTGGGGAAAACAGACACATAGGTAGTGAATGGGTAAAAATCTCTGCTAATGCTAACCATCTGCACACACAAATCGCTTGAATGTGTCATATATTTATAGTAGTGAACACGAACACACAGAACAAACACATTTGTATTAGAGGTCTGTATGCTTGTTCTTTCGCTTTTTCCCATTTCTCTAAACTTCGTGTCAAAGTTTAAGGCATTGAGTATCAGCCTAGGTCTCCTCTTGAGTGCTAACCAAGTTACTACTGCCATTAACGGTGTTGGTATAAATAACTTTGACAATTTCGGAATTTACAAACGTTCTGGCTATGCAAAGTTCACATCAGGTGGAATCATAAGGGATTTGTCAAAGTTTTGCAGTCAGGAATACTTCTCCCCTCAATAATCTTATACACTTTGGTGGTAGCTGTAGTCTTTGTGCAGCGTTCCATTTCGGCAGATGTTATAGAGTTGTTCATGTCGTAGCGGTCAAAAACATCTGCTACTGTGTGCGCTATAGAAATTCATCAGAACATATGTTTTAATAGTCAGCTGCAAGATCACCGAATGTTTTACCTTTCTTAATATCAATACATTGAACCAATGCCATACCATCTCTGATGTAAGTTGAAAGTGATGGTACAAAGAAGGGTATGGAAAGTGCACAAGAGACTCAGATTCTAATTGCTTCGCCAAATCAGACTTGCATGATTTTCTCATGGTGCCGTCATCTTGAAAAAAGGAATTTGGAATGGGACCTACAAGGTGCAACAGCACATGTTCTATGGTAACACCATCTCTACATTTTGCCAAAATCAGTGCACGTCTAAATACAAGTTATGGATTTATTTGAGCTAAAAGTATTTCCTCCGATTTATATTTAATGTTTGTTTTTGTGGTCATGTTGTAAAACGTTTTTAGTTTTGACTTTGATATTGGACTATAAAGACTCCTTGCCTGTATCTAAAGAAAGAGCACTAGTGATAAAATATTTAGACATTTGCAAGCCTTCCTATACAGCTGTGAGCAAAGAATCTCGAATATCTCGTGTAGCATGCATTCTAGAAGAGATGTTAATAAGACACGGAGGATGGGATTCCACATCAAAGGGATCAGTCAGGGATCATTCAGACGGTCCACAATGGCAATAACATGTTCATCTCTTTTAATTGCTTTTAGCTTTATTTCCCCTTGTGATAATGCATTATTTGCAGCAATTCCAGCCCCTTTTTACATGACTTAGAGATGCTTAGAAATGTCTAGAAAGGGTCCACCTAACAAGCGCAGACTTTTGATTTGTTATGCCTACAGTGCCACCTGATCCTCTTGAGGCTTCTAGAACGGTCTTTCTGTTGCCATGTCTTTCCATGAACCGTTGAAATGTCCAGGAGTCTGTCTGAAAGCAAAGTAGCCATCTACTAAATTCTCAGAAAGTTGAAGCATATCAAGTATGTAAACTTGCATACACCTTCAGTAATTGGTACGGTTGGTTACAAAAACATGAGGTTACATTTGAGATGACGATCTCAAGGAAGTGACAAATTTCCCACTCGTTCTACTCTAACATTTGACAGCAAATGTCTACTGCTTCAAGGAACACATCCTAGTATTTGAATTTAGTTGATACAGCACGTTCCCTTTGCTTATATGTATCTATAATAGGCTGTATATATGATCTTCGACTAGCTCCGTCGTATGAGCGTTAAAACTTATATCTGGCTTGAATTGCTGAAATAATGTTTCTGATATAAACAAATTTGATATTATGGATTAATAAAGGTATTAGATATCATATAAATGTGAATTATTTTACATTTTGCGTTACTAAAAATTATGAAATTAAATTGAAACGTACTCTATTCAATGCAAAATGTTCGTAGTGTTAATCTTTTCATAAACTCTTAAATAACGGGTTAATATTAATTTTGCTAAACTTTATTTGAAATCGTTAAAATAAGGTGTAACAACAATGTATGTAATAACAGAAATCATATCAAGGATGTTATTTTACAACTTAGACCTCAAAACTTTTCTACGTCGATTTTGTGTTCAAGTTAACTAACGTATTTCAAAGCCCATTTTACAAAAATTGCACCGTACGATTTTTCTGACGACAAGTCAAAATGTTTAGATTAACCTTTCAACTATCAATACTGTGATTTATAGCCGTATAGTCCGAATGACAATTAAACTCCTTAAATAAGCGACTTTTCCTTACTCGGTCACCGTACAAATTGGTTGCAATGAATTACATTGATTTCCCAGCCAAATAAAAACCGATAATTTCACATGTGTAAAAGTAAACCATTATAGGTCAAGGTACGGCCTCCAACACGGAGCATTGGCTTACACCGAACAGCAAGCTAATGCAGTATCAGGAAGAACGCACTGTGAACCTGAAAATGCGTTCTTTTAAAATTGTCTGTTTAAATTTTAACGTTAGATGGAATTATGCATAACAGAGTGATATTTAAATAAGAGATATATAAATTATAAGCTAATTTAAAAAACAAACGCTTATTTCACAAATGTTTCAGTACCTAATACAAAATAAAGCCATCATAGGCTGTGGTGAATAACAACCAATAAATCAACATGATAGTTCTCCAACAAAGCAATTGTAATCATGTCAATATGTTCATGTTGTTACAGTGCATCTGGATAGATTAAAGATATTGACTTATCAATCGTGCACAGAGCATTCGTAATCCAGTATGGCAAAAGTAGACCTCAGTTATGTAACATCACTGCTAAATGCACTCAACCATTCAACCATCATATACGCTCTGGGTTTACTCATTGAGTATTGTATCAATGGGTAAAACGCATTTTTCTCTCTCACTTAACGTCATATTTGTTTTGGTTTATTAAATTGTTCAAGAAAACTTAAATACAGCCATGTGCATTAGTAATGCATAATGCAACAAAAATCCGTAGTAAAAAGTAAAATCTCAAAAAATCTGAATTCCGAGGAAAATTCAGAACGGAAAGTCCCCAATAAAAAGGTGAAAGAAAATGATAAAACACATCAAACGAATGGACAACAACTGTAATATTCCTGCCTTAGTACAGGCACTTTTATATGTAGAAAATGGCGGATTGAACTTGGTTTTGTAGCTCTCAACCTCGCACCTGTATGACTAAAGGCACCTTGGATCCATTTTATAACCTTGGATCCATTTTTGCTGGTCGCTGATTGGTTCATTTTTAAGGGTGCTTACTATCACGTCCGCGTTCATTTTTTCCTGGCTTCTCATTGGTCAATATTTTTTGTTATGTTTTGCGCGTGTTTGTGTTGCGTTAATGCTAAAACATTACTTAAAGCAAAGTACAAATTTACGTTAACTATAATTATAGTTCTATTGTAACGGTCGATGGTTTATCATTGTCCTTGATTGGAGACACTTAAGCATAAAAGCTTAGTAACAATTTGCATCCATCATTAATATCTGTTTCCAGGTATGTACCGTATTTACTCTTAAATGTAGTTTTGTAAAACTAATAGCTAAGTGTACAAATTATTTCAATTTATTCATTAGAGTAACAATCTATATTCAATTTAAAGTGGATGTCCTACATAAAACACGTTGTATTTCGAAAATGAATTCCAAATCAATCAGTTTGCTTTCAATGAATCGGTCTTATGGGAGGCTAATGTGATTATGTCTTTGTCATCATGGGAGCATCTGTCATTTAGAATCGCCAGATTTGATAAAACGTTGGGAGTATATTTGTTAAATGTCATTTAATCAGGTGTATAAATGTCATACATTCAGTTTAGGAAGACAACTAATTTGCACCTTGAGACATGATACATTTATGACAAGAGAATGTGCAATTTATCAAGTATATGTATTAGAACCGTAGGATACTGACATTATGTGTTCTGTCTTTTTCTAGACTGGTTCGCCTGTCTATAGTCGCCGTCAGCTGAAATACGTAGCGGTTATCGGTAAAAATAATCTAAACTATTGATCGCGTTCACTCGAGATATAGTTTATTATTTTAATTTTAGTTTCTTGTGTACAATTTGGAAATTAGTATGGCGTTCATTATCACTTATCTAGTATATATTTGTTTAGGGGCCAGCTGAAGGACGCCTCCGGGTGTGGGAATTTCTCGCTACATTGAAGACCTGTTGGTGACGTTCTGCTGTTGTTTTTTCAATGGCCGGGTTGTTGTCTCTTTGGCACATTCCCCATTTCCATTCTCAATGTTATCACATTCCATTCATAAATCGTCAAAAGAAAAACCACTACTGACCTAGCCTTTAAGTGATTGCATTGTAATAATTCTGACCTTCACATTTTTCAGAATGTTTACCATTGTAATTCCGCCATCTTCGTTTCTATAATGATTGTTTGTTCACATTTGACACACGTCGCTTTCGGAGTTTCCTGTTATGTTCTTTTCATTGATGTGATCAAGTTTCCCGCGCTTTATGCAAATTTTATGAAATTTAACGGAAACACTCCCAGTAAAAACAATGACGGATTCCACCATTCAAGATTGTCTTGGAAAATGTAAAGGTCAGGATTATCACAGTTCAATCACTTAAAAGGTAGGTCAGGGGTGGTTTCTTTTTGCGATTTATGAATAGATTATTTTTACCGATAACTGCTACGAATTTCAGCTGACGGCGACTATAGATCAATGTTAATATTACATATTTCATATATCAAGACAGGTAGGGTTTAACGCCATCTTTTTTTTTTGAAATCGAGGTTGTTTAAAAAATGTTGACGACATCAAAATAGGAAAGCCGGTGTTTTCTCCCGGTATGCATTTGTAAATGACAACAATAAACAATATGGCACAGACGATATAGTGAAATAATTTAACGAAAAACTTAAGAATGTCTTTACACATAAATTTGCCTTAACTAAAATCAACAGTACGCGAAATGTTAATTTAACCTTCTTGAAACCTTTGCAATTGCAAAGTATTCAAGGTGGAATGAAAAGTGATGCGTTGATCATGCTACCAACTGACTATGGAAAGTCTTTAATTTTTGAAATTTTTGGGAAAATGAATAACACAAAATGTATAATAATCAGCCCTTTAAATGCCATTATTGAATAGCAGACAAGAAAGCTGGGTAGAAAGGCTGTTAACGTTAATGCAGCGCTAACAAATAATCTTGAAGGTATTTTTACTATTTATCTCCATTCCTGACCGCAGCGTCAGTGAGAAACTATTTAATTTTAAGAAACAAGAACAAGGTGATTATATATAGCGGGATCCAAGTCTTTGTCTTTTTCCTTTGCATATTCATCAAATCACGGTCAAACGATAGTCATTGTGACCCGGTTGTGATTGTCAAGGGTAGGACCTTCGATATTGATTAGGTGTGAAATAACAAGAAAATGTCTCAGAAATAGAAATGTAAAAATTGTCTGAAATGCATTAGTTTGCAGCTTGATAATGAATTGTGTAACTTGAAGCAATAAGGCTAATAGTGCAAAATCCACAGTACAATGACAAACTGTAATAATAGTTTGCATAACCCTTTGTGGAAAAACTTCAATTGTCATACGAAACGGTAGTAAATGATTTGAAATAATAACATCTTATTTTATTTAATTTTTGTTTCGTTAATTATCGTTAATGATGTATTTCCTAGGACAAACCCGATCAGTGACATATAACCTCACATTTAAATAGAACACAACAGGTGTGGTTAATCAAGTATGCTATTCATTAAGATCCATTTGTTGAGAATGTTTAAGATTTTAATAGTCGGCGGCTATGAAACAAACTTGAAAAACAATATGCAAAGTTCTTCCTAATTGGCTTCTTTTACCCACACACTATTTATCTTTTAATTGATTTGTTTTTTGTTGTTGGTTTTATTTGACAGTTGTTGATCTGCGTTGTTAGACGTTGTTAGGCGTTGTTTTATATAAGATTGTATTCCTTTATGTGATTTTGTACTTAACTAAGTTAGTTGTTAGGATGTCAAAGTCCATATAGGTACCTTAAGGAAGACATATTTGTACTATGGCAAACGTGACCAGATTTGATTACTTCATTTATCTATAAAGTAACTTTGAACTTAATAATAAAACATGACATTTCAGAATATCAAAATATAGGAATTACATGTAGTGCTTTGTTAGATTAAGTGTGGTACAGTTTTTGTTGACTTGCTGTTCTTATAAATAAATGTGAATCATAGAAAACTATAATTATTGCAGAGTAATTATTTTGTATATAAAATGTCATTTTAGCGGGAAAATGTACACAGATCCCTGATTCAAGATTACATAAAATGAGTATGACAATGTAAATACAGTTACAAAACTACTAAGTCAACAATCTACCCAATTATTTTTTTTTGAAACAACAGTTTTGACATGTGGATGTGTTACAAAAAAGGGACGAAAGATACCAGAGGGACAGTCAAACTCATAAATCGAAAATAAACTGACAACGCCATGGATAAAAATGAAAAAGACAAACAGACAAACTATAGTAAACATGACACAACATAGAAAACTAAAGAATAAGTAACATGAACGCCACCGAAAACTAGGGGTGATCTCAGGTGCTCCGGAAGGGTAAGCAGATCCTGCTTCACTTGTGGCACCCGTCGTGTTGCTTATGTGATAGCAAATCCGGTAAATAGTCCAATTGGGTAGGTCACATTCATGAAATAATGATATTCTGTATGATATGTATAATGACAGATATCTAGCCAAAGTGTGTTTTTCTACAATGACCCAAGACCACCACAACTATTGTTTTAGTTTTGACATTATATATTGATGGGAATAACAGGCGTATCAAAGTGTGATAACGAAGCATAAAGATATCTAAAACCAAAAGCACTAATGGGAATTACAAGATCCAAAAATAAATATTTAACCATAACATATTTAGAACCTGTTAATAATTTGTTGGTTAGTTTAAAAGTACAATATACATTTGTATGTACATGTTATTGGATCACAGTAAACATATACTTCATTTATTTTTAACTCAATGACATTGTCATTGCCTCTCTGTTTACAATATTATTTTTTTTGTGAAATGATTATGAAGAAACGAAATCGACTATTGCAAAACAAGTGTGTTTTTTTATATAAACGAGTATAGCATGTATAGTAAAATCAAAAGCTCAATAATAAAAAAGTTTAACATATACCTAAGAGTACTGATTTGACTGCTACTTAAAAAGACACTTTTTTACCAAAAGGAAAATACCATTTCAAACTCTCATAAAAATTATGCATTTCAGTAATATGTTCAAATTAACAGACATGACTTGGCTGAAGTTAATCATTTGCTAAGGCATCAAATCTCGATATTCACATTAAAGAAAGATAATATACTTGTTATAGAACAATGAACATCTGTAGGTAAAGAATATTTAGCTTAAATATTAAATTTTCTATACATTGTGATTCAATTTAATTTTGTATATACTTTGTACTTTGAGACGTATCACTAAATTACATAAAATAGGTTCTAAATAGCTTATGGTCCTATATCTTCATGATCTATCAACAAATTATGATATGCTTCTTTCCTTTTTCATCGAGATATAATGCCTAACATGGTTTACTTTTACAATGTATGCATAGGATGGTGAGTTGTCTCATTGGCACTCATACCACATCTTCGTATATCTATGACAAAGTATGTCACATATTTAGTTCAACTATGATGATTTAAGATGAAGAATGGTTTTATTGAAAGAAGAAAATGCACTGAGTTTCTGAAGGGAATTATTTTCTGTCTATACATTTTTGCAATTTGATATCACAGCTGGTTCTTTTATTCCATTTTGGTAATGACTATATTAGTGATTTCCAATTACACTACTAATTAATGTCACAACAGTCAATATATTCTGAGACTTGCTGATTCCTAAGAAGCCTCTTCTAACATAAAACGATGTCCCACTGAGTGAACAATAACACAAAATACATTATTAAAAGTAGGAATGACAACTGTTGAACTATAATTGTACAATTGTAAAATGATAAATGGAACGAAAAAGATGACAAAGAGTCAACATGATTAATATGATATTTTTGAAATAGATCTCCAAATAAACTCATTCAAAGTAAAATTCTTGAAATGTATGATAGTATATATGAATAGTTTGTTTGAATGTTACGTAAATATGTTAATGTACGTGTAACTCGATTGCTCCATATTTCGTTACGTTCCCTTAGTATTTCCATAATGATCATACATTGAATAGTTATTTTTCTATACATTCACATGTATAAACAAGCTTTTATAAAAGTTATCATCATTATTTGCAGTTAATGAGAATATTGTTAATATATATAGGAAGATGTGGTATGGATGCCAATGAGACAACTCTCCATTCAAATAACAATTTATAAAAGTAAACCATTGTAGATCAATGTACGGCCTTGCATGTTGTGTTCATTTATGTTTTCATCAAATGATAAGTTGTAATCAAACACTTTGCAATAAGTTTTTCTTCAAGCTCTTAACTTTTGTATATCTTTAAAACGATAACATATAGAAAATATTACACTATCGCATTACTTACAAAAAAATAACAACACAGCATATACTGTCTTAACGAAATTCTTCTCGAATTACCCGTAAGACGATTGTTATATAAATGACTACGTTAGTCGTTTTATGTTGAAGTTATTTTCTTTAAAACTATAAAAAAAAAGACAACTAAGCACAACAAGTAAAAAAAAAAAAGCAATTTTAAAGATTGACAATATTACTTTATAACCGACTTCATCAATTGACTCAGAAGATATGTAATTTTAGGGTTACAGAATTTTTATGTAACCTTGAAAGAGATTGGAGATAGACATGTACATAGTATTTGAATTCATTGAAATCTAAGTTTTTCATTGTTGGAATGAAATAAACTTATATGTAGGGGGAGGCTGAGATATCACAACACATGTTTAACCCCGTGCATTGTTTCACCTGCCCAAGTCAGGAGTCTCTCGCCTTTGTTGATCTTGTATGTTGTTTTGAATTTAAGCTCGTTTATATGTTTTAGAGTTTAGTGTGACGTCAATGTTCATTAAACTATTACACACTGAGGCATGTCTCTGGTGCGCGATTTTCTCTATGTGTTAAAGACTCATTTGTGGCCTTCTGCTTTTTTCTGCTCTTTGGTCGGGTTGTTGTCTCTTTGACATATTCCTTATCTACATTCTTAATTTTAAAATGTATTTAATTATAAGCTTTTAGTTTAAAACGAATGGTAAACTAATAAAAAAAATTGGACAGCAAACTGATAAACAAGACACTATCTTCAAAGGAAAATATCAAATACTTGTAAGTTGTTGAACTAAAATCGAAAACTTCAAGGTGGTGCTTAAATACTGATTTTTCCACTAGCAGAGTGCAATACAATACATAGCAAATATCTATATGGTAAACAATACAGCGGCAATGTTTGCACTCTCGTCGATAGTCAAGATCGCTAAACGTCTCCTATTTCATAATGTAGAAGAAATTCCCTCATTATCTTTGTCTAGTATAACTAATATTCTCCCTGAAGAAATGTCTTATTTGCCAATAATTTAGAAATGAAAGGTGCGTCTTTTTTTTTCTTAGCAGTCATAATTGACTTTAAGAGCTATAAATCGATGCCTTATTCCTACATATTTCGAAGCAGAGTGACCATCGTGTCAACATCTCTAACATGAAACACTGCTTTCAGCGAAGTTAAGTAACAAAAGCTGTTCAAATTTGTTATAATACATCTAACTTTCCTGTCTACATCAATGAATGATGTTTTGCATTTTATTTAAGAAAATAAAACAATTATAATATATATTAAGAGTAATTTTCTATAATTCATTATTCTGCAGACACAGGTAAAGCACGGTCGCTAAAAAAGGATGAAAGGGAGTGTATGAAATGTTATCTTATTGATGTAAACTTTTCAATGTTTCGGCTTCTCAATGCATTTTTTCTAATTGGTAGATTATCATTATTGGATAGTTTGATCTGCGTCAGAAGGCAATTTTAACTTGTAACATAAACATTGTGAGTATGTGTTACCTACAAGAAGCATCACTTGCGTCAAGAATTTGATTTGAGATAGTTCTCAAATCTTTTCATTTGTTGGTCACGAACCATAACTTAGCTAAATACGAAAAATGTTCATGTAATGCATTTAAGTTTTAATTAATAACGGGATTGTTTGGCACCTGACAGTTTTCAATTCATTGATCTGTTTAATGCTTGTGGGGACCATATTAAGTTACAATTGCCTTCCTTTTTATAAATTAAACAGTAGGATTGTTCAACCGTGTAAGGATGGTCTTAAATTTAAATATTTTATAATTGATAAGAAGATACAGATACAGCAAGAAAGGATTTATTAAGATCATCGTCTACATTTCAATTCATTTTAAATATTGAAAAATATGTATCATTGAGTATATTTGACAATTGTCTATTCTTTGATATTTGAATTATTTATTTATTTATCATTTGTTTATAGAAAAGCTATCTAGCTATTAACTACATTATTAATACTGAACAGTTTGGAAACGTCTTCAGTATTGGACTGACTGATATGTGAAACGTGTAAACCATCTTCTTTTACACAGCTATATAAGAAAATGATTAAGGAGAAGACATTTTGTATACACCATAAAGATAACCTTCATTCTAATTTCTAAAAAAAAGGAACAACAAAAGCTTCAAAAACAAATAGCACTCGGTCAACAAATAAAAATATCAAAGTGACTGTCAAATGTTAAGCCCTTCATTCTCCTTATGGCACCTACGCGCGTTTTATTGTGTTAAAGGATATAAATCCTAGAATAGTGACATGAGCAGTAGCCAACAACGAGGAAAAAAGGAAGCTACGACAAAAGGAACACTTCTTTCATCCGCCGTAACAAAAAAAACATAATAAAAGTTTTTTTGGTTTCTTCAAAATTGTCATATGAAACACTCAGTATATCTTACTAGGACGTTAAATGATTGGTGAGATCAGTAGATGGTATTCAACTTAAATCTTACATCAGTTATGAGATAAAAATAAAACAGAAATATTATGCCAGCATGCATTCTATAATCGAACATACGAAAATTTAAAATCACTAGCACTATTAGCAGACAGAAGCAGTACATACATATTGGATCTAAAGCCATTTACAAGGTCTTTATACAAAATGTATATGAAAAATTTAAGATTAGTAGTAAGTTATAGGTTGTGTTATCGAATCACAATAAATCATATTTCTATCAATTTAGTTACACTTCCTTCTTCCTTTCTATGAGTAATATAGTCTTCTTTTAATCTGCAATTAGGTCGAAATGGGACAGTCAGAGGCGTTACTTAAACAAGTATTTTTTTTTTTAAAGTTACTTATATAAGTATTTTTTGTTTTAAAAATAATAAAATACCTTAAATAGAGTTATTTTAAATTCTAACAGAAGCATAGACTAAATGTAGTTTGCATGAGTTTTTACATCATTTTATATCAAAAAATAAAGAATTTATTAGATTTGAGAGGAGTATAGAAATAAAGGGTTCCATTAAAAAATTTTACAAAAATATTACTTGAATCAGTTATTTTATACATTTTTTGAAAAAAATAGAAATAACCCTTATTTAAGGAACATATGTAGTTGATTTCGGTTACCAGTTATAAATAACTTCAAATCTTAATGAAGTCACAAGTGTCTCTCTATTTATGTCAGTCTTCCTTCAATATTGTGGAGGAAAATGATAATTTAATAGTCCCAAGAGACCAATCTTTGACCCAGAAGCGTCGGTATGAAAGATAAGTGCGTCAGAAGGTTAATTCGTATTTCAGAAGGATTAGATTTTATATTTCATGGGAAAAATAGCCAGATGACTGTGCAAATTTGTTAACGCTAGTAAAATCTGTATTATTGGACACCCATAAAAATAATATTCAGAAAAGTTACATATATAAGTAATATTTAGAATAGCCTCGTTTTCAACATAACTTGTATAGGTTTTTTTAATTGTTACTTGTTTAAGTAATGGCCCTGACTGTGGGAATAAAGGCGTGTGATTTCAGACCACCAATTTGATATAAGTTGCAGTGTAAAGGAATCGAATAGACGTGCAATAGTTAGCAATAATTTAAAAGAGATGTAATGAGGATCATCAACATTGAAGTTTAATTAGTATAAGACTGTAAATGTAAATTTATAATTCAATTACAAAAGCTTTTTCCTAGTTATTTCTATGCATTCTGAGTTGAAAAACTCTTCTTTTTAATTGATAATTCTATCTTAAAAATTCAAATCACGAACTTTTCTAATGCAAGTTATAGCAGAAACATGCTTTGCAGACAGAAGTTTTATTTAATTGGTCTTTTTAGACTGACAAGGCTTTTCATAATCTTAGTTTAAAATACATTTCAATTTGATATAGTGAACTTATTTCTATAAGAAGAATGTACTTCTAATGTTTAATGTTTCTAAATGATCATCTGACTGACTTTTCACTACACTCCTATTTCAGAGAATTTGAAAGCAATGTCAGCTAAGTCAACATATTCTAGGACTGTTTTATTATTGTTTTTAGCTTTCCTTTGAAATTAATAAACAATATGTCAAACTGGAGAAAAATAAGACAGATGAACTCATTTTTGTACGTAACGAGAAATTAAGGCGGCAGTTGTTTACCAATATTAAACAATCTAGTAAATCGACCAGGAAGAAACAAATACGGTGAAAAAAGACAAACCTAGGTCATCATATGAGCTCTTAAACGAGGGAGACGGGGTGCGTCAAAAGTGTGAAAATCTCCTGCTATCGTCCGCCAAAAAAATACATTCAGTTACACTGTCACAAACGGGAATGTAACAAAATCGGTATAACACAGATCAAACCAAATTTTATAATACCTGACTATCCAAGACCGAGAAACATGAAAACCTTAAGGATAGACTTGAGAAAAAAAATATACTGAATCAAAGATGGCAACTTAAAAATAGAAATTTGGTATGACTGCTTGCCTTAAAGAAACATGTTATTATCTTCCTGAAAATTGAATAGTAATATGCTACAATAGAAGTACAATTATCATTTATCAATGTTTATAGCAATTAATTTTCCTTTTTATATGATTTTAGTTAGTGGCTATGCTAAAACTTTTAACTATTTTTCTCTTTTTAATTGACTTCATTTTACAATGGGCTTTCAATCAAGTTTGAACCTAATTGTCTGGCTTCCTTTTTTATGTTTTTAGTCAGTTTGGTATTTTTATTAAGGAAGCAAGAGTACACGGATAAAACTACTTGAGATTCGAACTATAAACATGAGTGCTGATAGGCTAGTGATAAACACATATGACTTCTTAGACCATTCAGACATCGGGACCTTCCATAAATATCAATACTTATTCATGTTATACTTTACCAAGACAATTGACTTGAAAATATGAGAAAAAGTATATGATAAAAAGAAAGTACCTCTTACAACAAGATAGTAGCAAAAAATCCATTTCATTTCAGAAAATGTGTGAGCAAAACAGACATAATAAACATGTCAAAATTGTGATACAGCATTCTATATCGTAATATTATCTTAATCAACTTTGTCAACAAACAATAACAAAATGACATAAAGACACTCTTTAGCTATAGACAAAGCACAAACGTTAAATTTTAAAGACAGGAATACCTTGACCTATAATAGTTTACTTTTATAAATTGTGACTTTATAAATTGTGACTTGGATTGAGAGTCGTCTCATTTGTACTCATACCACATTTTCATATGTCTATAAAACTATTACTATTATTGTTTTCAGTTTGTAGATTTAGTTCATCACTTAAAAAGAAATGCTGGCTACTGAAAATACAAAAGGCAAAACACGTTTTACAAAGCTAAGTAAGAACAGACGAAAATCGTTAAAGTTTGGTCTAAATAGTAAAAATACTGTACCACTACCCTCTTCAAATGGAGGGGAGAAATATGCGACCAAGATAAAGTTAAGAGAATATTACTCTCTTTGGCATTGTTTGTCGATTAACGTATAAAACCATTCACTGAAAAACAGCAGTTTGATCGCAATATTTCTCCCGTAGTAGTTCATGAACATTTAGAAAGTACAAATACTTCATTATAGATTTTTGGGACATTAGTTATTCACTGTTGATTAGATAATTAATACCGACTTTTTGTTCGCCTAGTCTCTATGAATAGACATGGATAATGTATGTAAAATTCATCTCCAACAGTGGTGATTTGCTCATCGAAATACCGTATCTAGATGTTTGATATGGAATATTTTAGACTAGTGTGACAATCATGTCAGCTTTTCTGAATTGATATAACAGTAACATTATCAATTACTTTCAATAAAAAAACAGTTTGAATTTATTGCTATAGTCTATTCTTCATCGCTCAATGATCATTTAAATCTTTAATCTAAACATTAAGATATCCATTAAGACGAAGAACGCATTATCAGAGAAACAAATAAACTACTAGAAGGTTACACTAAAACGATGAGAGGGAGTGTAGTAATTGCAGGTTGCGCCGGGCTTTGGTATCACAATGAATCAATTCTGATTGATGGTCTAAAGTAATTGTTGGGATTGAACTTGCATTAAAATGTTATTTATAGGTCTTCCGAAATTCGAATTTTAAAGTATGAACGCAATACGGAATTGTTATTTAAAGTAGTTGAACATTATTGCAATCGATTATTACGATAGTTCATCTTATTATCTGAATGAGTGTCTTATCAGACAGTAAATGTCATTGCTAGAATTTTATAGAATTATTCAGATCAGCAGACTTGGTTATGCTAATATCTTTTATCATACTAATTGAGATATGATTAGAAAATAAATCATTTCACATCAACAGCAAAAATAGCATTATTTCGAAAACAAATATTTTTTTTACCTAAAACATATTTGATATTAAATTTATAATTGATGATGTTTAACCTAACGTCCTTTCACTGACATATATTTTCCTGTTGTATTATACATATGCTAATAACTGGAACAAGCAATCATATAGACCAGATGAAATCGAAGACGATGCCATTGTAATGAAAGTGGAATTGTGAAGGATTAGCGAATAAAAATGAAAGTGCCCGATAGAGAGCAAATATTTCAATGTTATATTTTGGTATCAAGATGAAAGCGTTTTATTTATTACAAAATGCAATCATTTCATTCAACAATACTTGTTTCGGTCTATACATTAGTTTAACACAACATCAGAGTTGATTTATCATACTCTTTTTAACTGACAGTGTGTTTAGTATCTAACTGACTTAACTCCTATTTCTAAGATTTCAATGACTGTTGTCGCCGTTATAAACACATTCTTGTAAGTTATTCCGACAGCTTAATGTGGGTTGGTGTCCTTTTTAAAACAAATGACCAAACTGTCAAGCTTAATAGCGTGTCAGATTAAATGAAAACATTGATGTATGGGGTCATGAAAACTAGTACACTAGAATTGAAATATAATATACTAAATACTTTGATTTGTTCGAATGTATCGTTTACTTTCTATGATATAATTTATATGTGTGTATTCATTTGTATGTGCATCTTTCCGTCTGTTAAATGTTGTTCTGATGCTATTTTGTAAGAAATTAGATTTATCACCGGGTTCCTGCCTACATGATCAACACTACGGATGCCACATGAGGAGCAGGACAAGCGTCTTTTCTGAAGCACCTGGGATCGTCCCCTGTTTTATTGTGGAGCGTGACTTATTCAGACTTTAGTTTTCCCGTTGGTATCATTCGCCCTCCTTTCTACATGTCTAACTTCATTCTTTTTTAATTTAGTATGCATTTCTTTAAAAAAAAAAAAAGACATTAACGCTGTGTCCAGGAAACTTTTAATTAACCCACCAGAAAAACTTTTGTTATGACTACTTATTTCATTGTGTTCCCAACTTATTCAAGCAAAAAAAGTATGCCATGTTAAAAAAATGAAATTCAATAATTGTTGATGAAAGGAATTATCAACAATTAATGGGGACATAACATGCATAACTTTGGTAACTTATTCTTAATCTTCATTTATGACAATTTGGTTTTGTAGTTAAATGGTCTGTAGTCTGGGGTTGTGCAAACATTAAAACAAAACATATTTAAATGGAAATAAGGCAATGAGGTATGATAAGCAATGAGACAACTAACCACCAATGTTTAAATAAAGTGGATGTAAGCAATTATAGCCAATTGTACGGCATTCAACAATTAAAAAACCGTATGATAGGTCGAAAGGCACTGAAATGACAAATATCTAATTATTCAAAACAATTAACCAAAACAAATATGATAAACATGAATAACCCACAACAACTGAACTACAGAAGTCTGTTTTAACTGAAGAATACAATTAATTTTGTATTGTACTAAATGACATGTTATACGCTGCAAATGTAGTATTCATATAACGAAAGAGGACTGAACCTTTAACAAAACATTTCGCCGAAGATGTTCGAATCTTAGTTTCTTAATAGTTCCTTTATTTTGTGAACACAAAATTTGAAATTAGTACAAGCTACCAAAGAACTGACTACTGAACTTTTAATACCCTCGGGGACTAATGGTTCACCAGCAGCTGTCTACCAAGTCCTTCGAAATGAAATAAACAAATAACGTGCAACCAAGGAACTTTACGTAATTTTCGTATTCTATGAAAGAACTTATATGCTAGCCACACCACATGAGTCTTGGAATAATGAAGCATGAGCTCCTTCCATAAGTCCCCATGTAAGGAGCCAGGCTTTGTGGAATCTAATTTTAATCATAAGTACATATATACATGGTATAAAGTACAAATACCGTTTCGTCAATCTCGTCAATATTTAAGGTCGTGACGTCCCGAGTGGTAAAACATGGCAATTTTTGATATAAAATTAACGTATTATTAAAAAAACATTTAGGCAGAACGGTGTAAAGTTAACTCACTATTTCACAATAAAAGAAGGGTTTTGTAGATTTAATGCACCTTTACCAATAATGATGAGTTCAGTGAAAACTGCTAAGTATGGAACATGTCAGACCAGTATGACCACTACGTCAATTTCTCTAAATTGATAATAGCATCATTTATAACTTTAAACGACATATATATTTAATGTCAAAAGCAACTGAACTTGATGGCATGCGTTCGATTTTTCTTGTTTACATGACTAAATATAGTTCAAACCTTACAAAACAAATGTGACAATAAAACATACATCAAGACGAATGTCACATTAATGGAAACAACAGATCTAATGAATAATCACATTAAACGTCTGCAAATGAATGAAATGGATAGTTGAACATCTGATTTTGTTATTGAAGATTTTCTGTTTGTATTGATGATTTAAATTTATTGTTTTGAACTGCACAACACGTTTTTCTAAAGATGTGTTAAAGTTAACCTATGGTAATGTATACGAACTCTTTGCATTGATGTTTTCACGTTAATTATCTGAATGATCACTGAATTTCTGAAAGTAACTTATACAACACTAACAAGAAAGCAAAGAAACATCTACAGGTGTATAACATTGTATAAGTAAAATGCCTGCTTTAAGAAAGATTATTATCTTATTGATAAAGCCTTCATGAATACAGCATTGTAGTGTTAAGCAGAAAAACTATTGAACTGATCTGTGTTACAAAGCATCTTAAAACAAATTCCAGAAACTCGTTCATCTCAACGTACCATTAGTGATTGTAAAGATGTATCTCCCTTATTCCAGGAATATCTCCTGGAGATTTTGGGCAATAAATTATACTTCTGTCAAACATTAAAAGAAAAGAAAAAGTCAATAAGTGCTGATTTAAAATAATTATACAGGATGGAATGTTTGTCTTTTTTAATATAAAAGACATCTGAAGGTTTTTTTGCATTCACTCGTAGACTAGTTTTATATATACACGCTGTTGTCTCGTTCATCTCAACGTACCATTAGTGATTGTAAAGATGTATCTCCCTTATTCCAGAAAAATCTCCTGGAGGTTTTGGGCAATAAATAATACTTCTTTCAAACATTAAAACAATAGAAAAAGTCAGTAAGTGCTGATTTGAAATAATTATACAGGATGGAATGTTTGTCTTTTTTAATATAAAAGACATCTAAAGGTTTTTTTGTATTCACTCGTAGACTAGTTTTGTATATACACGCTGTTGTATCGTTCATCTAAACGTACCATTAGTGATTGAAAGATGTATATGTCCCTTATTCCAGGCAAATCTCCTGGAGATTTGGGGCAATCAATAATACTTCTGTCAAACATTAAAAGAATAGAAAAAGTCAGTAGGGGCTGATTTAAATTAATTATACAAGATGGAATGTTTGTCCCTTTTAATATAATAAAATCAACGGTACCAAGTTTGTTGCACCAGATGCGCATTTCGACAATACATGTCTCTTCAGTGATGCTCGTGGCCAAAATATTTGAAATCCAAAGCTTATATAAAAGATGAAGAGCAATAATCCAAAAGGTCCAAAAAGTATAGCCAAATTCGTGAAAGGAATCAGAGCTTTGCATGAGGGAGATACATTCCTTAATTTATAATAATTTCTAATATTTTGTAACAGCAAATATTAATAACACAAAAAATCCGTATTTCATAAAAGACATCTGAATTAGTTATACAGGATGGAATGTGTGTCTCTTTAAATATAAAAGACATCTGAATTAATTATACAGGATGGAATATTTGTCTTTTTTAATATAAAAGACATCTGAAGGGTTTTTTTTGCATTCACTCGTAGACTAGTTTTATATATACACGCTGTTGTCTTTGATAGCGTTAGTCCATTCTTATAATACCTCATTTTTTTCCATTTTTTTTCCAATACAAAACTGATCCTTGTATTATGTTGATCAATTATTTAGTGTTCACAGTAAAACAATATCCATGCCATGTTCAAATATAGCAGGGAAATAATCAAAGGATTAAATGAATCTTCATGTTAACATCTTCGATCATAAAACGTTATGAATTATGTTTAAAAATTGTATATCTTATCAACATCAATATTTCTTTTTACTTCTTTCGACTTTGTTTTTGATATAATACATGAAGCACGCACTCCTATTATCAAAAACTATTACCTTCAAAATAATGATTAATGTATTTCCATTAAAGTTTATCATCTCATCGTTAAAACGAATTAGTGAAACCCAATTGGATGTGAAAACCACATAAAATTACATGCAAGACATGACAATCAAGATCACAGTTACTAGTATATACAGATAAAAGTATAGCTTTTAGATTTTTGTAACAGTTAATTTAACATTCTATTAGTTGCAAAAATTATTAATTCGATTAATCCAGAGGCAAATCTCGTACACAAAGAAACCAAATAGTACAGTAACGTTTGACAACAGGATGAGGAGTAGGGCATGTATTAGATTTTTTTTCTATATACACATTTTCTAATTATTGTTTCAACATCTCTAAATTATCAAAATATATGTAATACTTTTATTTCAATGGCAATTACCGTTGTATACAGAATTGATAAAATAGTGGAAAAAGTATATGAAAAATACCGAAATTTTACATGTTTTTGTTTAAAAAAAAGATCATGAACCAAAATGGATATATTGCATATACAGCATTTCATAGCGTGAACATAAGTATTTTTTTCTTTAAATAATCTTAAGGTATGTATATTATATTCATTTTTTTTCCAAATGATATATTGTTTGATCATTTTAAAATAAACATGGAATCTGTTATACTATTATATCAATTACAATTATTTGATTGTAGGCTGTTCATTTTGGACGAGTATACACATAAACGGTCAGGGCTAAAAATATAAGTGGAAAATCATCATCATCAAATTCTGGACAGTTATGTTACAGCAAACAATAAACCAAAACAAATATAAGCTTATAAATTGTGTTGCCCTTATAGTAGGGCTAACACATTGAGTAGATATAAAAAAAAAATTAGATGAGACAACTCTCCACAATAAACCAAAATGACTCAAAAATTAACAACACTGTTTGCTTTCAAACTTACCGAAAATTACATTTTGTCATCTTGTTCATAACTAAACAAATTATGTAATTCAGCTAACTATTTTATTTTCTATATCTCTTGATGCCTTTCCTAAACGCGATATTAAATTTTGCTACTCATAACTTGATTTTAAAGCTAGAAAATATATCTTTTAAAGGACCAAGTAATTACAAAATTCGTAAATAAGAAATATAGATTTACCATGGTTGCTATTGGATCAAATTAACTAACTTCCTTTCGAAGACTGGAAATGATCGAAATTATATTTTAAGGAAAGTATGTTGCTTATAAATGGTACAATTTTTCTTTCAGTAGCCATGAGTGAATAAATCCACCTATAAATGTCACCTGAGGTATAACATAATTTTCATCGAGGACTTTAGAAATCGGTTAATTGCAACATCATAAAAGAATAAGTCAATTTAAAATCTTTGGTTTTATATTCTGCTTCGTCATCTTCTTAGTAACACTTATTGCTATGATTTCGTGTACGCAGTCATAAAGGGAATGGTTGGAATCGAACTCTTGTTATTGATATGTCGTAACTAAGTACTTTTACAAAAAAGTAAAAAATTTTCAAATCACAAAAATACTGAACTTAGAGGAAAATCAATTTGGAAAGTCCATAATCACATAGCAATTTCAAATAACAAAACGCATCAAAAACGAAGCGACAAGAACTGTCATACTCCTGACTTGGTACAGGCATTTTCAAATATAGAAAATGGTGGATTAAACCTGGTTTTATAGTGCTAACCCTCTCACTTTAATGACAGTCTCATCAAATTCCGTTATATTTACATCGATGTGTTAGCTAAACAGACACAATAAATAAATAGTCGAAATATGGGAACATCAGTCATCATCATATAACAATTTTAAAAGGGACAAATTAACAGAACACAAAAACATCTATCTACAAACACATTCATTGATTTGTGTGTCTGACGTCAGAAAATTTTATACGTCACATAAATTTATCGTTCAATGTGCAAGCAAACAATTTTAAAATTTACATAGGCAATGTTAGCATATAGAGTTAGAGACAACAACCCGACCAAAGAGCAGAAAACAGTCGAATGCCACCAATGGGTCTTCAATATAGCGAGAAAGTCCCACACCTGGAGGCGTGCTTCAGCTGGTCCCTTGACAAAAAATATAGTTTAGTAATAATGGACGTCCAAAATATATCAATGAACTCTAATTCATTATCATAAGGCTGCAAAACAGTAGTATGATGCAATTCGTTTCATTAGTATTGTTCTTACAAGTAGATCTTAACAACAGTTGCTTTTTGGCACTTCCATAAAAACTATATTAAATAAACAGAAGGAATAATTAACAAAAACTATACGCAATTTCACATCTACACATTTATCACATGACAGATATTTGATTGTGTATAAGAGGCATTGACATTGAATGATAACGTTAACTCCCTTTTTGTAGTTAAGATTTTCGCTTTAACCTTGAACCAACGTAATATTTACTGATGTACGAGAACTGCGTAGAGCAACAATTTATGGAATCAATAAGGAAACAAATCTACATATTCATACTGACAGAAATCTTCATTTAAATGCTTCTGCATGTTTCAGAAGGTATTGACCTAGTTTAAAATTGACAATTTGCATATTGTTAGTCTGTTGGTCTGGTAATGTTTGTATTGCCAAAAACACGCACTGCTAACATATGTTAACATTACCGTAAGTACATTTGAAGTTATAAGTAACAAATACACCTAGACACAGGTGCACATAGCTGTTCCCTTTCCTTTTTTAAACTATAAATAAATCATATGACAATTTTATAATTAAAATTAATGATAAGTATTGATCTGTTTCTTAATAATGTCTTCATTTTGTGAGCAGGGAACTTTAAACAAGTGTAAGTCTATGTTCGACTAATGAATATCCTTAGATATTTCACCTCTATGTCTTAAGGATATATTTCTTTTACATGATGTTAACATATTCGATCATAAAACATTATGAATTATGTTTGAAAATGTAACATGCGTTCCAAATCAATCATAGTTTTTAATACTTCCGTCTTTGTCAATTTTGAAATACTCTATACACTCACGTTGAAAATAACAACAAAAACTGAGAATTAAGGTTTATCATGTATATCACCGCATCGGTAAAATGAATGTAATGATAACTTATTAGATGTGTAATCAACACTAGATTATATACAGGACATGACATTTAAGATCCCAGTAAACACTTTATAGAGATAAAAGCATTTCTGATCATTTATTACAGCTTTATGTAACAGTTAATATAACAGTACATTAGTTGACATGCAGACACCGAACAGCATAAAAAGTACATTTCTACAATCAGGATGAGTGGTTTTGTATGAAATATCGTTTTACACTACATATTGGCTTTGATGACATATTTAATATTGTTAAATGTTTTTACAAAAATACCGAACGTCAAAATGTACATGTTTTTGTTTTAAAAAATAGTATTTGAAAACAAACCATGTATCAATATGAAAAAATCAGTAACAATAAAGAAACAATGCATTTATTGAATTCCTAGAGAACATTGGTTTCCATATTTGTCTAAATATTCGAAGAATTTTGCTTTAGTATATCATTCCAATATATATTTATATATCTGCAATAAGTTTTTTTGTTTGGAAATAAAATATATTGTTTGACCATCTCTATCAATTTCGAGAATACTGAATCGCAGGTTCCTAAAATGGGACAGGTACACACAATAGGCTTAAACAGATTAGTGAGCGTGCATCATATAATTTGACAAGATCGCATGCTGTTCAAACTAATTTTCTAGACGTGATAAATTGTAGAATAGTCAATTAATGAGAAAATATGTTTACTTTCACTCTCAGCGAAAATTACTTTTTTCATCTTATTGTCATGTTCGTTAAATTCTTAAATTAACTTATAACGTCTGAACTACTTTCTCTAAACTTGCTTACAATTTCTTGATTAAAAGCTAAAATTCCGATGTAATAAGGACAAAAAAAGTGATAAAATTCAAGACTTAGAATTCTAGATTTACCCTTATTGCTATTCTCATATTAACTGAATTCTTTGAGACGACGTGACTGATAAAAGTACATAAAACACGTTAAAGGCAAGTATGTTGTTCATAAATGATATTATTTTCCTTTCAGTTTCTGTACTGACAAATTCCTATTTATTTTCATAAAGTTCTACTTTCAGACGAATTTGAAGGCTATGACAAAAGTCTTTCAAATTTGAGTTTATTGGACCATTAAGTTGTCCGGTATTGTCTGAAATGATGATTACTGAACATACAGTGATTGACATAAATTTAATATTGAATAATTATCCAAGGAAAATGAAATGTAGGCCAAAACCATTCAACGTGATCAAATAACAATAAAGAAACTCAACTTGATGATTTATGGTAGAAGAATTGTCATTTGATTTATACTTTTTTATTCATATGTGAAGTCTACAAAAAAGTAAATTATGTAACTTTGAACATTGCTGTATTTTCTTCATTGTAGTTCTCGTACATTATTTCGTTAAGTGTGCTGCACCAGACGTTCAAATGGTTTATTGAAAATGCCTTAGTTAAGGAATGCCATGCATCACAATACAAAGACATATTATTGTTTTACAAACATAATACACTTACATATGTTGTCATTTTAGCTGTATTTTTAACATTGCCATTAAGCACAAGATTTGGTTAGTCATAAATAAAGGCAACAGTAGTATACCGCTGTTCGAAAGTCATCAATCGATTTAGAGAGAACAGATCCGGGTTATAAACTAAAACTGAGGTAAACACATCAACTATAAGATGAAAACAACAAAACAACAGAAACACTGAAGTGCAACAAAAATCAAAAATGACAATGCAACACACTTAGAAATAAACTTTAAAATAACAACTGCCATCTTCCTGAACCGGCACCGGACCACCCAACAAACAGTTGTTGATTGAACCCAGCCTTGCGGCTATCGAAACCTCCCGCTTTTACGGCATTGTAAAATATAACACCAGTTTCATGCCGTAGGTTTCTAAGAATGTGCTGTATAAAGTCAAGATTATAACAGTTATTATCAGATAGTTCGTTTCTATGTATGTTACATTGGCGTTTTATTTTGTTGCACTTTGGTGTTTTTATTGTTCTGTTGTTTTCTCTTATAGTTCATGTGTTTCCCTGGATTATAGTTTGTAACTCGGATTTGTTTTCTTGATTTATTATTTTTTTTAAAAACAGTAGTATACTACTGTTGGCTTTAAATATTGTACAAAGTGTATTTATAAAGATAAACGAATTGCTGATTGCACGGTTTTCTGAATTACCATTCATGGGATAGACAACGTAAACTCTGAGGCTGAAACAAACTGAAACAAGTTTTATTTATTTTTAAAACATATCAATTAAAGAACATTTTTTTTCGTTAAATCACTTGATACTACTATTCAATTCTGGAAACAATCTCCAATGGATTATAAAAAAATTAATCAGGTGTAAAGATGGTTACTTGTATCACAAATGTGACGACGTGCAGTATACACATTGGGACCAGTCGTCACATTTGTGCACTGATGTTAAAATTCCATACATAGATTAAAAAGGTGAATTATGTTTGTAAATTGTTGAATAAAATCTATATAGGTTTTAAATATCAACAGCCAGATTGTGCATTACTATGGACACATTTGTAGGAAAATTCGAGAATGTTATACAGGAAAATAATGTCGTCATATATATATCAAGATTAGAATTATGTACGGTAGACGCGCGTTCCGTTGTAATCATTACAATCTGGCAATACTAAACCTATTACTAGAGTATCATAGAAATCAGTATTACCAGTCAGCATGACACAACCACAAACCCATAAGAGAGCCATTGCTTCGAGTTGAACGCCTCACTATTACGTTAAGAATAAAACCATCATTGCATTGCTTGTGTTTATGATATACACTGATTGGTTACATGTAATACTTCTCATGAATAAATACTCTATCTTCTTCTCGATTATTCTAAATAGTGTAATGAACATAATAACGTATAAAGGAAAGATACAACTTAAACCATTTCGAAAAGAGAGTAAAGGATAAAGGATATGCATCCATGGCAGAAAACCAGCACACATATAGTCAAAGTATGGTTCAAATCGATACCAGAGTGTAAAGCTATAATTATTTCTGTTTTTGTTTCTTTCTGTCAAACACACATTGTGTTCACTAAAGTAACAAGATAACTTAATTCAGGGAAATTAAAAACACAGAACAGAAATGAGTTAACAAATCAAATGATTCAAGCCCATTAAGATCGTATGGCGATCATTATATTCGACGTTCAACTAAAACCAAAATGATAGTTATAGGGCATAAATCATAAAACGATACGTAATGAAGATATGAAACAGTAAGAAATGTGATCCATAAAATCTTTTTTTTTTTAAGTTTTGTACTTCTAATTTAGGCTTTGCTTATCAAATATGAGACATCTATTCATTTTGCGATGGAAAGTGGATGACTGCAATAAATAAAACTATATATGAATTAACAAATTAACTTTCAAAGAGGTGTTCTTTTATTGTTCAGGACTATTATCTATTTCATGCGCTGCGAAATGAACTGAGTCTGAAACTGAAAAATTGATACTCCAAATGTGTTTATCTGAGCGGCTTATCATTTAATATGATACTGAATTACGACATCGGCTATTTATGTGATGGTTAGCAAAGCATAAGAAATGTTTTGTATTCCTGGCAAGGTTTATTTACTTCCTGTGTCGATGTTATTTGTAACGTAACTCTATTTACTTTATACTTGTTTTGCAGGGGATACATATGACAAAAAGGGAGACATAGTTGGCAAAAAATTAAAAAAAATGTTTATTAAAAAATAGTATTATTTGTTGAAAACGATTTCGTTTTATAAAAATGTTCCTTTTTTATTGTGAATAACAATGATTAACTTGCCATCTCATGCTTGTTGATCAGTATGTTGACATTGTCACACGTTAGAACGCATATAGTTATGTATTTATCTTAGTTAATGGTATTGTCGTGAAAGATTTAAATTTGTGAAGGATCAATTTTGGTCAAATGTAGGTGGAACTAAACATTCTCGATATGCGTAAAAATCATAATTGTTTTTTGTTGGATCATTGATAATCGCAAAATGTATTTCAGCTTTTACAAAATTGCAAGTTTTTCCAATCTTCAAGCTCATTTAAAAGTATTTCTTTGGTAGAAAACTTAACTTCATAAGCTTTAAAGACATAAAGGTTTCGCAGCTGACGAGTTGGTGCCTTCAATTGCAACTGGAGATTCGAAAGTCGAAAAAGTAGTTTCCTGGCGTCGCGTAGGTATGGTTAGAAAATAAAATAAGTCAACGAACAGAATGTTACAAAACAACTGAATAATAATAATAATAGCTGATTATTTTAATGCAAGGAGTCCAGACTAAACCACACTAACAGAAAACATTTGCATGCGTTCGATAACCACTAAATAATTCTCAATTTAAATAAAGATATCCTATTACAAACCTCTAGCTACAATTTTAGCGGTCGTAGTTACTCATATTCTTTGAGTTAGTATAAGTCTCAAAGACTTCTTTGAAAATCATACTAAATCTATTGATCAATGATAAGTAAAGTATCAGATGAATATTATGATGTTGAAATTGATATTTTTGACCACAAATGGTAATTTTACACATACTTCTTTAGACAATAAAACGCCAAGACCTTATCAAAACAAATATATTTCCAATTACCTTTAACAATCTATATAAAAAAACTTATAGAAATAAACCTACAGAACATATGAAAACAAACACAGGTCATTTCATTTCTATTTTCTTCAATATGTTTTGCATAGTTTCAACATTCTTGCACCTATTATCTTTATAATAAGATTAATATCTAACACTGGGCTTAGTCTGTTATAAACAAATGCAATATACAGTTTGTTCCAAAGACAATCGTAGTAATAGACAAAACAATAGTTTATAATGACACTTGAGAGCACAGAACACAATTCATATCGCTTTATCTCAGGCATGTTTAGTATAAGTCCCTTCCGTTCATAGTTTGATCAATTGTTTTGTCGGGTACGTTTGATTCGTTTCCATTTTATAAATCACATTCGTTATTTAGTAACATCTGATCAACAAATTTAATAATACTTTTAGATATTTGGATGATATTTTGGCTCTCAATAATGACGACTTCAGTATGTATATTAAAGACATTTATCCTGTTGAACTTACTTTAAATAAGGCTAATACTAACAATGACCACTGCCCTTTCCTCGATCTTGATATCTATATCACTAACGGAAAGCTGAATACTAAAATTTATGATAAAAGAGATGATTTTTCATTTCCTATCGTTAATTATCCATTTTTAGATGGTGACGTTCCCTTGTCACCATCTTACGGTGTTTATGTATCTGAACTTGTACGATTCGCTCGTGTATGTAACAATATTTTAGATTTTAACGAGAGAAATTTATGTATTACTGAAAAATGATTACACCAGGGTTTTCGATATCACAAACTAGTCAAAACATTTACTAAATTTTATCATCGGTATAAGGACATCATTCGTAAATATAGCTCAACATGCAGACTTCTTATACGTTCAGGTATTTCACATTCAATTTTTTATGGAAATATTCTTTATAAAGCACAAAGGTGTCAGTATTCACCTCAAAAACTAACAAAACATTTGAATAGACTTATTAAGAAGGGATATAGTTACGATACTGTTGTCAGGTCATTAAAGATTGCATATATTGGCGTTAATATTGATTCGTTTGTAGGGTCTTTGCATCGGAACTAAACACATTTATTCAAAAACTAGTTGTTGGCATGGCACGGGTTATGTTCTTCTCATATATGTTATGATGGTATGATACTAAACCCCTAACGGGAAGGATTGTGCCTGATGTTCATATGATGAAATCATAATCTTTCAGTCAATTTAATTGAAGTCTGGAGCTGGCATGTCAGTTAACTGCTAGTAGTCTGTTGTTATTTATGTATTATTGTCATTTTGTTTATTTTCTTTGGTTACATCTTCTGACATCAGACTCGAACTTCTCTTGAACTGAATTTTAATGTGCGTATTGTTATGCTTTTACTTTTCTACATTGGCTAGAGGTATAGGGGGAGGGTTGAGATCTCACAAACATGTTTAACCCCGCCGCATTTTTGCGCCTGTCCCAAGTCAGGAGCCTCTGGCCTATGTTAGTCTTGTATTATTATAGCTGAAGGACGCCTCCGGGTGCGGGAATTTCTCGCTACATTAAAGACCTGTTGGTGACATTCTGCTGTTGTTTTTTTCTATGGTCGGGTTGTTGTCTCTTTGGCACATTCCCCATTTCCATTCTCAATTTTATAACCACAGTACGAGCGGACATTCCGAAACATATCTTAGCATAAAATGAAATTGAACTTTTCTGTTCTCAATAATTGAAATTCACTTCATGAAACAATATCTATATATATTCATACTTTCTTTATGACTAATAAATGTTTGATACAAAAACAAAACAATGTGAAATCTGACAACTGGTATGCGAAGGAAATTTTCAGCATGACATTTTACAAACTTCAACGATATAATCTTCAAATATAAAGTTACACAAATAAATCATACTTGATTTTAGAATAAATCTTTCAGCACGTTATTTATATTGAATAATTCATTTGAATAGTGAAATGAATGCACATTTTATTCTAACAATATGATATGCTTCATTTAATCATGAATAATTTTAAAGTCGTATCTAAAAAAATCTGGGCTTTTCTTAATCAAATATTAACATCTTGTACCTTTTAACACTGTTCAAACTATGTCTTATGTGACGTATGTGATAAAAGCAGCAACTTAAC